>NW_027182916.1:505000-560000 GCF_041146395.1 Eulemur rufifrons | reverse complement strand
AATGGTTAGGATTAGGATTACGGTTAAAGGTTAGGGTAATGCTCAGGGGTTAGGGTGAAGGGTGAAGGGTTAGGGCTTTTGTTAGGCATAGCGTTGGGGTTAGAACTAAGGGTTCCTGTCAGTGTTAGGGTTGTAGGCAGCGTTACGGTTAGGCTTAGCGGTGGAGAATTAGGGTTAGGGATTAGGTGTTACAGTTATGACTAGGAGATAGGGTTAGAATTATGGGATAGGGGATGTTCTCAGGGAATGGGTTATGCATTAACGTTACGTTAAGAGGTTAAAGTTAGGCTCACGGTGAGGTTTACGTGTTAAGGGGAGAAATAGGAACAGGGTTAGGTGCCATGTTCAGGGTTAGGGTTATCTGTTAAAGGTATCATTTATGCTTAGCGCACGGGCCCTGTCGGCATTAGGCTGGGGGGACGTTAGGGGGCTGGGATTGTCACCGGGAACCCACTGTATCGGACTCTGGGTATGGGCCCGTGGATTTCATGCAGGACACAGTGGTAGAGCCTCCTTTCACACATGGCACGGGAGGATTGCAGGCTTTATAAACTCTAAGAAAGCAAGAAGTCTGAGAATTAGATTTAGGGTTAGGATTATGGTTAGGGTTCAGGATGAAGTGTAGTGTTATGGTGAGGGGATAGGGTTACAGATTAGGGTTACGGTTTAAGGTTACTGTTAGGTTTAACGGTTACAGTTCGTTTTGGGGTTGAGGTTTGCGGATAGGGTTAAGATGAGGGGTCAGGGTTTGGTACAGGGTTAGGGTTGTGTTCGGTTTAGGGTTGAAGATTAGGATTAGGGTTAGGATTAAAGGTTAGCATGAGAGTTAACGGTTAAGATTAAGGTTAAGGGTTAGGGTTAGGGTTTAGGTTTAGGGTTAAGGGTTAGGGTTAGTTTTAGGGTTAGAGTTATGTGTTAGGGTTTGTGTTAGAGGTTAGGGTTAGGTTTACTGCTCGTGGTTAGAGTTACGTTTAGGGGTTAGCATTAGGGTTAGGGATTAGGTTTAGGGTAAGTGTTTAGAGTTAGTGTTGGGCTTTAGGCTCGGGGCTTAGGTTCAGGGTCAGAGGTTAGGGTTGGTGGTAGGGCTTAGATTTAGCGGTCAGTTTAAGGGCACAGGACCTGGTTAATCTACGGTGAGAGGGGTGTGGTCGGAGTCACCACAAAAGCACAGCATCATTCCCTGGGCCCTGGGACAAGACCTACATGCAGGACTCAGGCGGATCCTCATCTCACACATGGCATGGCTGTATTGTAGGCTTGCTTCACTCGGGAATGGAAGTAGTGTGAGAATTAAGGTTAGGGTTGGGGTTAGGGGTTTCGAGTTAGGGGTTAGGTTTCGAGTCAGGGTTAGGTGCTAGTGGTTAGGGGTAGAGTTAGTGTTACGGGTTCGGTGTTAATTCTGGGTTAGGGAGCCAGGGGTAGGTTTAGGGTTGGGGTAAGTGTTATCGTTAGCGGTTAGGGTTAATGGATAGGGTTAGGGTTAAGGGTAGGCTTAGGGTTAGGGTTCAGGGTTAGGGTTAAGGTTTAGGGTTAGGGTCAGGGTTAAGGGTTAGGGTTAGGGTTAGGGTGTTATGGTTAAGGATTAGGTTTATTGTTCAGGTTTAAGGTTAGCATTAGGGGTTTGTGTTACTTCTAACTGTAGGTCAGTGTTGGGGTTAGAACTCTAGGCATTAAGGTAAAGG
Organism: Eulemur rufifrons; assembly: GCF_041146395.1. Classification (NCBI taxonomy): domain Eukaryota; kingdom Metazoa; phylum Chordata; class Mammalia; order Primates; family Lemuridae; genus Eulemur; species Eulemur rufifrons. The sequence continues at coordinate 558,318 of NW_027182916.1, read as the reverse complement.
TTAGAGTTAGGGTTAAGAGTTGGGGTTATGTTTAATGGTTAGGATTGGGATTAGGGTTAAGGGTTAGGGTTAAGGTTAGGGGTTATGACTAAGGATCAACGGTTACGGTTATTTTTAGGCGTAGGGTTAGGGTAAGGGGTTAGGATTAGTGTTAGTGTTGTAGGTAGGGTTAAGGTTAGGGTTGGTGTTTCAGAATTAGAGATTAGGTGTTATGGTTATGGCTAGGAGTTAGGGTTAGAATTACAGTATAGGGCTTGTTCTCAGGGTGTCATGCATTAACGTTACGATATGGGGTTAAAATTAGGGTTACGGTGAGGTTTATGTGTTAAGGTGAGCAGTAGGATCAGGGTTAGGTGTTATGTTCTGGGTTAGGGTTATGGGTGAGGGGTAGAGTTTATGCTTAGGGCATGGGCCCTGTATGCCCTAGGAATCGAAGTTAGGGGTCGGTTGTGGTCGCTGGGAACCCACTCTATCGTACGCTGTGTATGGGCCTCTGGGTTTCTTGCAGGACACTGTGGCAGTGCCGGCTTTCATGCATGGCTTAGTAGGATTGTAGGCTTTCAAAACTCTGAGAAAGCAAGAAGTCTGAGAATTAGATTTAGGGTTAGGATTACGGTACGGTTTAGGGATGAAGATTAGTGATAGGGTGAGGGCTTAGGGTTAGAGGTTAGGGTTAGGGTTAGGGTTGTTTGTAGGGTGAAGTTTAGGGTTGGCATTTTAGAATTAGGGATGAGGTCTTATGGTTATGGCTGGGGATTAGGATTAGAATTATGGGATGGGGCTTCTTCTCAGGGTTTTATGCATTAAGGTTAAGATAAGGGGATAAGTTAGGGTTACGGGGAGGTTTATGTTTTAAGGTGAGCAATAGGATCAGGGTCAGGTGTTATATTCAGGGTGAGGGTTATCTGTTAGGGGTAGTGTTTATACTTAGCGTACAGGCCCTGTCTGCACTGGGCGGGGGGCTGGGGTTAGGGGGATGGGATTGTCCCCGGGAACCCACTCTATCGTACGCTGGATATGGGCTCCTTGGTTTCATGCAGGACACAGTGGTAGAGCCCCCTTTTACTCATGGCATGGGAGGATTTTAGGCTTTCTAAACTCTGAGAAAGCAAGAAGTCTGACAATTAGATTTAGGGGTAGGATTATGGTAATGTTTATCGAGGAAGATTAGTGTTAGGGTGGGCTCTTAGGGTTAGGGGTTAGGGTTAAAGGTTTGTGTTATTTTTAACAGTTACAGTTACGTTTACGGTTAAGTTTCAGGGTTAGGGTTAAGGTTTGGTTTTATCGTTTGGCACAGGGTTAGGCTTCAGTGTTAGCTTTATGGTTAAAGATTAGGATTAGGGTTAGGGTTAAGGGTTAGTGTGAGGGTTAATGGTAAGTTTCAAGATTAAGGGTTAGGGTTGGGCTTAGGGTTAGGAATAAGGCTTTGTGTAACATTTAGGTTTAGAGTTAAGTGTTATGGTTATGGCTAGAGGTTAGGGTTAGGTTTAGGGTTCATGGTTAGGGTTACATTTAGGGGTTCGGGTTACGGGTTAAGTTTAGGGCGAGTGTTTAGTGTTACTGTTGGGCGTTAGGATAAGGGCCGAGGGTTAGGGTTAGGATTTAGGTTTAGTGTTAGGGCTTAGATTTAGTGGTTAGTTTAAGGGCACATGCTCTGTTTAATCTATGGTGGGAAGGGTGCAGACTGGGTCGCCTCAACACCACACCATCGTACTTGGGCCTTGGGCCCAGACCTACATGCAGGACTCAGGCAGAGCCTCTTCTCACTCGTGGCATGGCTCTATTGTAGGCTTGGTCAACTCTGAGAACAAAGGAAGTGTGAGAATTAGGGTTATGGTTAGGGTTATGTGTTTGGGGTTAGAGGTTTGGGTTTGAGTGAAGTTTAGTGGTTAGGAATTAGAAGTTAGGATTAGTGTGTCAGGGCTTAGGTGTTAGGTTTTTGTAAGGGGCTAGCGTTAGATTTAGGTTTAGGGTTAATGTTCAGGTGGGTTAGGGGTCAGCGTTAGGGTTAGGCTTACAAGATAGGATTAAGGTAAAGGGTGAAGGCTTAAGATTAGCAGTAAGGGTTAAGGTTAGGGTTAAGGGTTAGGGTTTCGGTCCAAGTTAAGGGTGAGAGTGAGGGTTAACAGTTGCGATTAGGGTAATGGTTTAGGGATAGTAATAGGTTTAAGGGATAGGGTTAGGGTTAGGTTTAGGGTTCGGGGTTAGGGTTAGCATTAGCGGTTAGGGTTAGAGTTAGGGGTTAGGGTTACAGTTAGGGTTAGGTCTAGGCATTATGGTAATGGTTCGTGTTAGGGTTAAGAATTAGGGTTAGGTTTAATTGTTAGGATTATGATCAGGGTAATGGTTAGGGTTAGGGTTAGCGGTTAGAGTTAGGGTTAGTGTTAGGGTTGTTTGTAGGGTGAAGGTAATGTTTAGCAGTTTAGAATTAAGGTTAGGGATTAGGTGTTACGGTTATGCTAGGAGTTAGGCTTAGAATTAAGGGATAGGGTTTGTTCTTACGGTAAGTGTTATGCAATAACATTAGGATAGGGGTTAAAGTTAGGGTTACAGTGAGGTTTACGTGTTAAGGTGAACAATAACATCAGGGTTAGGTGTTATGTTCAGGGTTAGGGTTATGGGTGAGGTGCAGGGTTTTTGCTTAGGGCATGGGCCCTGTCAGCACTAGCAGGGGGAGTTAGGGGGCTGTGATTGTCCCCGGGAACCCACTCTATTGTACACAGAGTATGGGCTCCTGGGTTTCATGCAGGACACTGTGGCAGAGCCAGCTTTCACGCATGGCTTTGGAGAATTGTAGGCTTTTAAAACTCTGAGATAGCAAGAAGTCTGAGAATTAGATTTAGGGTTAGGATTATGGTTAGGGTTAGGGATGAAGATTAGTCAGGGAGAGGGCTTAGGGTTAGGGCTTAAGCTTCGAGTGAGGATTAGGGGTTAGGGAGTAGGTGTTGGGTTTAGTGATAGGGTTAGGGCTTAGGGGTTAGGGTTGGGTTAGGGGCTAGGGTTAGATTTAGAGTGGGGTTAGGGTTAGCGTTATGGGTTAGGGTTAGGGTTAAGGGATAGGATAAGGGTTAAGCGTTAAGGCTTAGGGTTAGCGTTAAGTGTTAGGTTTAGTTTTAAGGGTTAGGGTTACAGTTCGAGTTAAGGGTTAGTGTGGGGTTAACGGTTAGGGCTAGGGTTATGGGTTAAGGATAGAGTTAGGTTTAAGGCTTAGGATTAGGGTTCAGTGTTAGGGTTAGCATTAGGGATTAGGGTTAGGGTTAGGGGTTACGTTTACTCTTAGGGTTAGGTCTAGGCATTAGGGTACGTGTTAGTGTTAGGCTTAAGAGTTAGGGTTAGGTTTAATTGTTAGGATTAGGAACAGGGTTAAGGGTTAGGGTTAAGTGTCAAGTGTTACGGTTATTTTTAGGTGTACGGTTAGGGTTAGCGGTTAGGGTTAGGGTTAGTTTGTAGGGATAAGGTAATGTTTAGCAGTTTTGAATTAGCCTTAGGGATTAGGTGTTACAATTGTGGCTAGGAGTTAGGGTTAGAATTAAGGGATAGGGGTTGTTCTTAGGGTAAGTCTTATGCATTAACGTTAGGATAACAGGTTCAAGTTAGAGTTATGGTGAGGTTGATGTGTTAAGGTGAGCAATAGTATCAGGGTGAGCTGTGATGTTCAGGGTTAGGGTTATGGGTGAGGGGTAGTGTTTATGCTTATATCACGAGCCCTCTCTGCTCTAGGAGGGGGCTTAGAGGGCTGGGATAGATGCCGGAAGCCACTCTATCATACACTGGGTATGGGCCCCTTGGTTTCATGCCGGACACAGTGGCCAAGCCTCCTTCTACACATGGCATGGGAGGATTGTAGGCTTTGTAAACTCTGAGAAAGCAAGAAGTCTGAGAATTAAATTTAGGGCTAGGATTAGGGTTAGGGTTAGCAATATAGGTTACTGTTATGGTGAGGGCTTAGGGTTAGGGGTTTCAGTTAGGGTCAGGGTTAAAGGTTAGTGTTAGGTTTAACAGTTACAGTTAGGTTTAGGGTTAAGCTTTAAGGTTTAAGCTTAGGGTTAAGATTAGGGGTTAGGTTTTGGTACAGGGTAAGGGTTAAGTGCTAGGTTTAGGCTTAAAGATTAGGATTAGGGTTAGGGTTAAGGTTTAGTGTGAGGGTTAACGGTTAGGGTTAAGGTTAAGTGTTAGGTTTATGGGTTAGGGTTAGGGTTAAGTGTTCATGTTAGGTTTAGGGTTAGAGTTAAGTGTTATGGTTAGGGTTAGGGGTTTGGGTTAGGTTTAGGGTTCATGGTTAAGGTTACATTTAGGGGTTAGGTTTAGGGTAAGCGTTTAGTGTTAGTGTTGGGCATTAGGGTCAGGGCTTAGGTAGGGTTAGGGGTTAGGGTCAGTGTTTGGGCTTTGATTTGGCGGTTAGTTTAAGGGTACAGGACCTGTGTAATCTATGGTGAGAAGGGTGCAGAATGTTTCCATGCGACACCACACCATCGGATCCTGGGCCTTTGGCCCAGACCTACTTGCAGGACTCATGCGGAAACTCTACTCACGCATTGCATGGTTGTATTTTAGGCTTGGTTAACTCTGAGAATGGAAGTAGTGTGAGAAATAGGGTTATGGTTAGGGTTAAGGGTTTGGTGTTAGGGGTTAGGGTTCAAGTGAGGTTTAGTGGTTAGGGACTAGGATTTAGGGTTAGTGTTAGGGTTAGGGGTTAGTTTTGCGTTAGGGGCTAGGGTTAGATTTATGGTTGGGGTTAGTGTTAGGGTTAGGATTAGGCATCAGGGTTAGTGTTAGGGTTAAAGGATAGGATTGGCGTTAAGTGTTTAGGCTTAGGGTTTGTGTTAAGTGTTAGGGTTGGGGTTTAGGCTTAGGGTTACGGTTTGAGTTAAGCTCTAGGGTGAGGGTTAAAGATTAGGCTTAGGATTATTGGTTAGGGATAGAGTTATGTTTAAGGGTTAGGGATAGGGTTAGGTTTAGGGTTCAGTGTTAGGGTTAGCATTAGGGGTTAGGGTTAGGGTTAGGGGTTAGGCGTAGTGATGTATTAAGGGCTATGGTTAGAATTAGGATTGGGGTTAGTGTTAGGTTTAGGGTTAGGGGTTAGGTTTAGGGTTAAGGGATAGGATTATGGTTAAGGGTTGGGCGTAGCTTTAGGGTTAAGATTTAGTGTTAGGGTCCGGTTTAAGGGTTAGGGTGAGGGTTAACGGTTAGGGTTAGGGTTGGGGTTAGGGGTTAGGGATATAGTTAGTATTAAGTGTTAGAGTTAGGTTTAGGGTTCAGGGTTAGGGTTAGCTTTAGGGGTTATGATTAGGGTTAGGTGTTAGTTTAGTGTTAGTGTTAGGTCTAGGCGTCAGGGTAAGGTTTAGGGTTAGGGTTAAGAGCTAAGGTTGGGTTTAGTGGTTAGGATTAGGGTTAGGGTTAGGAGTTAGGGTAAAGGGTCAAGGGTTAGCATTATTTTTAGCCATAGCTTTGGCGTTAGGAGTAAGGGTTAGGTTCAGTGTTAGGGTAACAGTAGGTTACCGTAACAGTAACTACGTAGGGTAACAGTTAGTGTTAGTGGTTTAGAATTAGGGTTAGGGATTAGTTGTCACAGTTATGACTAGGAGATAGGGTTAGAATTATGGGATAGGGGTTAATCTCAGGGTAAGTGTTATGCATTAACGTTAGGATAAGAGGTTAAAGTTCAGGTTACGGTGAGGTTTACATTCTAAGGTGAGCAATAGAATCAGGGTTAAATGTTATTTTCAGGGTTAGAGTTTTGGGTGAGGTGTAGAGTTTATGCTTAGGGCACGGGCCTTGTCTGCATTAGGCGGGGGGGGGGGTTAGGGGGCTGGGATTGTCACCAGGAACCCACTCTATCGTACTCTGGTTATGGGCCCCAGCGGTTCATTCAGGACACAGTGGAAGAGCCTCCTTTCACGCATGGCATGGGAGGATTGTAGGCTTTCTAAACTCTAAGAAAGCAAGAAGACTGAGAATTAGATTTAGGGTTAGGGTTAGGGTTCGGGTTAAGGATCAAGGTTAGTATTAGGGTGAAGGCTTAGAGTTAGGGGTTACGGGTAGCGTTACAGGTTACTCTTAGTTTTAACCGTTACAGTTAGGTTCAGGGTTAAGGTTTATGGTTAGGTTTAAGGTTAGGGTTTAGGGTTTGGTACAGGATTAGGGTTAAATATTAGGTTTAGGGTTAAAGATTACGATTAAGGTTAGGTTTAAAGGTTAGTGTGAGGGTTAACAGTCAGGGTTAAAGTTAAGAGTTAGGGTTAGGGTTAGTGTTAGGATTAAGGGTTCATGTTAGGTTTAGGGTTAGAGTTAAGTGCTATGGTTAGCGCTCGAGGTTAGGGTTAGGTTTAGGGTTCACAGTTAGGGTTACGTTTAGAGGTTAGCATTAGGGTTAGGGATTAGCTTTAGGGTAAGAGTTTAGAGTTAGTGTTGGGCTTTAGGCTCAGGGCTTAGGTTTAGGGTCAGAGGTTAGGGTTGATGTTAGGGCTTAGATTTAGTGGTTAGTTTAAGGGCACAGGACCTGTTTATTCTACAGTGAGAGGGGTTAGGGTTAGGGTTAGGGTTGTCGTAGGGGTTAAGGTTAGATTTAACCTTGGGGTTAGTGTTAGGGTTAGGATTAGGGGGTTAGTGTTAGGGTTAGGGGTTAAAAACACCTACAGCCAGCCCTAACCCGATTTCTGACACTTCTTCCATTCTCAGAGTTAACCAAGCCTACAATACAGCCATGTCATGCGTGAGAAGAGGCTCCACCTGAGTCCTGTATGTAGGTCTTGGCCCAAGGCCCAGCGTACGGTGGTGTTGTGTCGCAGCGACCCTGTGCACCACTCTCACCATAGATTAAACAGGTCCTGTGCCCTTAAACTAACCGCTAAATCTCAGCCCTAACACTAATCCTAACCCCTAACCCTAAAAGTTATCCTTAACCCTACTGTTAACACTCAAACTAACCCTTAACTCTAACCCTTGTCATGATCTTTAACCCTAACCCTAACACTTAACCCTAACCCTGTACCAAACCATAACCCCTAAGCTTAACCCTAACCCTAAACCTAAACCCTAAGTCTAACTGTAACTGTTAAACCTAACAGTAACATTTAACCCTAAAACTAACCGTATCCCCTTACCCGAAGCCCTCACCCTAAGATTAAACTTCATCCCTAACCATAACGATAATCCTAACCTTAAATCTAATTCTCAGACTTCTTACTTTCTTAGAGATTTGAAAGCTTACAATCCTCCTTTACCATGCGTGAAATCAGGCTCTGCCAGAGTGTCCTACAAGAAACCCATGGGCCCATACCCTGCATACGATAGAGTGGGTTTCTGGTGACAATCGCATCCCCCTCAATCCCACTCCTAGGGCAGACAGGGCCCATACCCTAAGCAAAACCCTACCCCTCACTCATAATTCTAACCCTGATCCTATTGCTCACCTTAACACATAAACCTCACCGTAAACCTAACTTTAACCACTTATCCTAACATTAATGCATAACACTTATGCTAAGAACAACCCCTATCACTTAATTCTAACCCTAACTCCTAGCCATAACAGTAACCCCTAATCCCTAACCCTAATTCTAACCAGTAAACATTACCTTAACCCTACAAACAACCCTAATACTAACCCTAACCTTAAACGCTAATCCTAACCTTATCCCTAAACATAACCTTAAAAGTTTACCCTAAACCCTAACCCTATCCCCTAACCCTAAGCCTAACCCTTAATTCTGATCCTAATCCTAACAATTAAACCTAACCCTAACCCTTAACCCTAACACTAACCCTTACCTTAATGCCGAGACCTAATCTTAGCAGTAAAGCTACCTCTAACCCTAACCCTAGACCTTAAACCTAACACTATCCCTAACTTATAACCCTAACCCTAACTGTTAACCCTCACCCTAACCCTTAACTCGGACCATAACCCTAACCCTTAACCCTAACCCTATCCCTTAATGCTAACCCTAAGCCTTAACACTTAAACCTAATCCTATCCCTTAACCCTAACCCTAACCCCTAACCCTAACCCTAACCCTAACCCCAACCCTAAATCTATCTCTAGTCCCTAACCCAACCCTAACCGTTAACCCCTAATGCTAACATTAACCCTAACCCCTAATCCCTAACACCTAACCCTCACGCGAACACTAACCCCTAACCCCAAACACCTAACCCTAATCATAACCATAATTCTCACACTTCCTCCATTCTCAGAGTTAGCCAAGCCTACAATAAAACCATGCCATGCGTGAGAAGAGGCTCTGCCTGAGACCTGCATGTAGGTCTGGGCCCAAGGCCTAGGGTACGATGGTGTGGTGTGGCGATGACCCATTCTGCACACTTCTCACCATAGATTACACAGGTCCTGTGCCCTTAAAATAACCTCTAAATCTAAGCCCTAACGCTAACTCTAACACTAACGCTTAACCCTAAACTTAAGCCCTGACCCTAACGCCCAACACTAACATTAAACCCTTACCCTAATCCTTACCCATAACCCTAATGCCTAAACGTAACCCTAACGATGAACCCTAAACCTAACCCTAACCCCAAACCCTAACCATAACACTTAACTCTAACCCTAAACCTAACATGAACACTTAAACCTAAACTTAACCACTAACCCTAACACTTAACCTTAACCCTAACCGTTAACTCTCACACTAACCCTTAAACCTAACCCTAATCGTAATCTTTAACCCTAAACCTAACAGTTAACCCTTACCCTGTACCAAAACCTAACCCCTAACCTTAACCTTAACCCTAACACTTGACCCTAAAGCTAACTGTAACCATTAAACCTAACACTAACCTTTAACCCTGACCGTAACTCTAACCCCTAACCCTAAGCCCTCACCCTAATGCTAAACTTTATCCTTAACACTAACCATAATCCTATCCCTAAATCTAATTCTCAGACTTCTTGCTTTCTCAGAGTTTAGAAAGCCTACAATCCTCCCATGCCATGCGTGAAAAGAGGCTCTGCCACTGTGTCCTGCATGAAACCCAGGGACCCATACCCAGTGTACGATAGAGAAAGTTCTCGGCCACAATCCTAGACCCCTAATCCTCCCGCCTAGTGCAGACAGGGCCCGTGCCCTAAGCATAAAAAGTACGCCTAACATATAACCCTAACCTTGAACGTAACACCTAACCCTGATCCTACTGCTCACCTTATCATGTAGACCACACTGTAACCCTAACTTTAACCGCATCTCCTAAAGTTAATGCATAACACTTACACTGAGAACAACGCCTATCCCATAATTCTAACCCTAAATCTTAGCCATAACCATAAAACCTAATCCCTAACCCTAATTCTAAACTGCTATCCCTAACCTTAACACTACCAACAACCCTAACACTAACCCTAAACCTAACCCTCACCCCTAATCCTACCCTATGCCTAAAAGTAACCCTAACTCCTAACCCTTATCCCTAACCAAAAGCCCTGTCCCTAACCATAAGACTTAAGTCTCACCCTTATACCCTAACCCTAATACGAATCCTTAAGCCTAACCCCCAATCCTAACAATTAACCTTAACCCTAACTGTTAACGCTCACCCTAACCCTTAAATCAGACCAAAACCCTAACACTTAACCCTAACCCTAATCCCTAATGCTAACCCTAAGCCTTAACCCTTTACCCTAATCCTATCCCTTAAGCCTAACCCTAACCCTAATTCCTAACCCTAACCATAATCCCTAACCCTAACCCTAACACTAACCCTAACTCTGAATCTAACCCTAGCCCCTAAACCAACACTAACCCCTAACCCCTAACCCTAACACTAACACTAACTCCTAATTTCTAACCCCTGAACCACACTCGAACCCTAACCCCTAACCCCAAACAATTAACCATAACCATAACCCTAATTCTCACACTTCCTCCATTTTCAGAGTTCACCAAGCCTACAATAGAGCCATGCCATGAGTGAGAAGAGGCTCCGCCTGAGTCCTGCATGTAGGTCTGGGCCCAAGGCCCAGGTACGATGGTGTGGTGTCAAGGGGACCAATTCTGCACCCTTCTCACCATAGATTAAACAGGTCCTGTGCCCTTAAACTAACCGCTAAATCTAAGCCCTAACACTAAACCTAAACGCTAACCCTAAACCTAAGCCCTTATCCTAATGCCCAACACTAACACCAAACACTCACCCTAAACCTAACCCGTAACCCTAACCCCTAAACGTAACCCTAACCATGCACCCTATATCTAACCCTAACCCCTAACCCTAACCATAACACTTAACTCTAACCCTAAACTAACATAAACCCTTAACACTAAACCTAATCCCTAACCCTCATGCTTAACCCTAACCGTTAATCCTCACACTTACCTTTAAACCTAACCCTAATTGTAATCTTTAACTCTAAACTTAACACTTAAACCTTAACCTGTACCAAAACCTATCCCCTAAACTGAACCCTAACACTAAACCTTAACGCTAAACCTAACTGTAACTGTTAAACCTAACACTGACCTTTAACTCTGACCCTAAACCTAACCCCTAACCCTAAGGCATCACCTTAACACTAAACTTCATCCCTAATTCTAACCATAATCCTAACCCTAAATCTAATTCTCAGACTTTTTCTTTCTCAGAGTTTAGAAAGCCTATAATCCTCCCATGCCATGTGTGAAAGGAGGCCCTGCCACTGTGTCCAGGGGCCAATACCCAGCATACGATAGAGTGATTTCCCGGCGAATATGCTAGCCCCCTAACCTCTCCGCCTAGTGCAGAAAAGGCACGTGCCCTAAGCTTAAACACAACCCCTAACCAATAACCCTAACCATAACTGTTAACTCTCACCCTAACATTTAACCCTGACACTAACCCTAACCCGTAAACCTATCCCTAAACCTTTACCCAAAGCCTAAGCCTTAACTCTAACACTATCATTTAACCCTAGCCCTAACCCCTAAATGTTACACTAACCATGAACCCTAAGCCTAACCGTAACCCCTAACACTAACCATAACACTTAACTGTAACCCTAAACCTAACAAGACCCCTTAACCCTAACACTAACCCCTAACCCTAGCCCTTAAACTTAACCCTAAACTTTTACCCTCACACTAACCTTTAACACTAACCATAATGCTAATCTTTAACCCTAAACCTAACACTTAACTCTTACCCTGTACGAAACCCTAACCCCTGACCTTAACCCTGACAATAAACCTTAACCCTAAACCTAACTTTAACCGTTAAAACTAACACTAACCTTAACCCTAACTCTAACCCTAACCCTTAACCCTAAGCCCTCACCCTAACACTAATCGTCATCCCTAATCCTAACCATAATCCTATCCCTAAATCTTAATCTCAGACGTCTTCCTCTCTCAGAGTTTAAAAAGCCCTCACCCTAAAATTTAACCCTAAACCTAACTGTAACTGTTTAAACTAACACTAATCTTTAACCATAACCCTAACCCTTAACCTGAACCCTAAGCCAAACTCTTAACCCTAATCCTATCCCTTAACCCTAACTCTAATCCCTAACTCGAACGCTAACACTAACCCCAACCCTAAACCTAACCCTAGCCCCTAACCCAACCCTCACCCCAACCCCTAACCCTAACACTAACCCTAACCCCTAATGCCTAACCCCTAACCCTCATTTGAACACTCTCTCCTAAACCCAAATCCCTAACCCTAACCATAACCCTAATTCTCACACTTCTTCCATTCTAAGAGTTAACCAAGCCTACAATACAACCATGCCATGCATGAGAACAGGCTCCCCCTGATTCCTGCATGTACGTCTGAGCCCAAGGCCCAGGGTACAATGCTGTGGTGTCTCAGCGACCGATTCCACACCCTTCTCACCATAGATTAAACAGGTCCTCTGACCTTAAACTAATCGCTAAATCTAAGTCCTAACACTAACCCCTACCCTAAACAGAAACCCTGACCCAAACTCCCTTCACTAACACTATACCCTTACACCAAACCTAACCCCTAAACCTAACCCCTAAACATAACCTTAACCATGAACCCTAAACCTGAACCTAAACCCTAACACTTAAGTGTAACCCTAAACCTAACACGAACCCCTAATCCTAACCCTAAACCCTAACCCTAACCCTTCACCTTAACCCTAACCGTTAACCCTCAGCTAACCCTTAAACCTAACACTAATCCTAATCTTTACCCCTAAGCCGAACACTTAACCCTAACCCTGTACCAAACCCTAATCCCTAACACTAAGCCCTCTCCCTAACACTAAACTTCATCCCTAACCCTAACCGTAATCCTAACCCTAAATCTAATTCTCAGACTTCTTGCTTTCTCAGAGTTTAGAAAGCCTACAATCCTCCCATGCCATGCATGAAAGGAGGCTCTGCCACTGTGCCCTGCATGAAACCCAGAGGCCCATACCCAGCATACGATAGAGTGGGTTCCTGGTGACAATCCCAGCCTCCGAGCCCCCCCACCTAGTGAAGACAGGGCCTGTGCCCTAAGCATAAACACTGCCCCTAACCCATAACCATAACCCTGATCATAACATCTGACCCTGATCCTATTGCTCACCTTAACATGTAAAACTCACCATAACCCTAATCCTAACCCCTTATCCTAACGTTAATGAATAATACTTACCCTGAGGACAACACCTATCCCATAATTCTAACCCTAACTCTTATTCATAACTGTAAAACCTAATACCTAATTGTAAGCTGCTAACCCTAAATTTAACCCTACCAACAGCCCTAACACTAACCCTAACCCTAACCCTTGATCCTTAAGCCTAAACCCTAACCCTAACCCTAACCCTAAGTATAAACTCTACCCCTCACCCATAACCCTAACCCTGAACATAAAACCTAACCCTGATCCTATTGCTCACCTTAACACGTAAAGCTCACCGTAACACTAACTTTAACCGCTTACCCTAACTTTAAGCATAAAACTGACCCTGAGACCAACCCCTATGCCATAATTCTAACCCTAACTCCTTACCATAACCATAACACCTAATCCCTAACCCTAATTCTAAACTGCTAAACCTAACCTTAAGCCTACAAAAAACCTTAACGGTAACACTAACCCTAACACCTAATCCTAACCCTGTGCCTGAAAATAAACCTAACCCTTAACCTTTAACCCTAATGCTAACCCATAACCCTAACCATAACACTTTACTCTAACCCTAAATCTAACACGAACGCTTAACACTAGCCCTAAACCCTAACCCTAACCCTTAAACACAAACTTAACCATTAACACTCACACTAACCGTCAACCCTAATCCGAATTCTAATCTTTAACCCTAAACCTAACACTTAACCCTAACCCTGTACCAAACCCTAACCCCTAACCATAACCCTCACCCTAAAACGTAACCCTAAACCTAACTGTAACCGTTAAACCTAACTCTAACATTTAACCTTAACTCTACCCATAATCCCTAGCCCTAATCCCTCACCCTAGCACTAACCTCATTCCTAACCCTAACTATAATCCTAACCCTAAATCTAATTATCAGACTTCTTGCTTTCTCAGCGTTAGAAAGCCTACAATCCTCCCATGCCATGAATAAAAGGAGGCTCTACCACTGTGTCCTGCCGGAAACCCCAGTGCCCATACTCAGCATACACTAGAGTGGGTTCCCGACGACAATCGCAACCCCAAACCCCTCCCCCCCTGCCTAGTGCAGACAGGGCCCGAGTCATAAGCATAAACCCTACCCCTCACCCCTAACCATAACCCTGAACATAACACCTGACCCTGATCCCATTGCTCACCTTAAAATGTAAATCTCACCATAACCCTAAATTTAACCCCTTATCATAACGTTAATGCATAACACTTACCCTGAGAACAACTCCTATCTCTGAATTCTAACCCTAACTCCAAGCCATAACCATAACACCTAATCCCTAAGGCGAATTCTAAACTGCTAACCCTAACCTTAAACCTACCATCAAACCAAACATTACCCTAGCCCCTAACTTTAAAACTATGCCTAAAAATAACCCTAACACTTCACCCTTAATCCTAACCCCTAACTCTAACCCTAACCCTATCCCTAAGACGCTAACCATAACCCTAACTGTTAACCCTCACCCTAACACGTAACCCTGACCTTAACCCTAAACCTTAACACTAACCCTTAACCCTAACCCTAAGCCAAACCCTTAACCATAATCCTATCCTTTAACCCTAAACGCTAACCCTAATATTAACCCCAACCCTAAACCTAACCCTAGCACCCTAACCCAAACCCAACAACTAACCCCTATCCCTAACACTAACCCTAACTCCTAATCCCTAGGACCTAACCCTGACTCGAACCATAATCCCATACTCCAAACCCCTAACCCAAACCCTAACCCTGATTCTCACACTACTTCCATTCTCAGAGTGAAGCAAGCCTACAATACAGCTATACTATGCGTGAGATGAGGCTCCACCTGAGTCCTGCATGTAGGTCCTTTCCCAAGGATCAGGGAACGATTTTGTGCTTTCGTGGAGACTCCGACAGCACCCTTCTCACCGTAGATAAAACAGGTCCTGTGCCCTTAAACTAAAAGCTAAATCTCAGCCCTAACACTAACACTAACCCCTAACGGTAAACATAAGCTCCGACCGTAACGCTGAACACGAACTCTAAAACCTTACCCTAAACCTAAGCCCTAACCCTAACACTAACCCCTAAACATAACACTAACCATGAACCCTAAACCTAACCCTAACCATAACACTTAACGCTAACCCTAAAGCCTACACGAAGACTTATTCCTAACACTAACAAAAACCCTAGCCCTTAGTCTTGATCCTTATCATTAACCCTCACACTAGCCCTTAACCCTAACCCTAATCCTAATCTTTAACCCTAAAGCTAAAACTTAAGCCTAACACTGTACCAAACGCTAAACCTTAACCTTAACCCTAACCCTAAAACATAACCATAAACCTGACTGTAACGGTTAAACCTAACACTAACCTTTAACCCTAACCACTGACCTTAAGAACGCACCCTAACACTAACCTTCATCCCTAAACATTACCATAAACCTACCCCTAAATCTAATTCTCAGACTTCTTGCTTTCTCAGAGTTTAGAAAGCCTACAATTCTCCCACGTCATGAGTAAAAGGAGGCTCTGCCACTGTGTCCTGCAAGAAACCCGGGGGCCCATAACTAGTGCATGATAGAGCGGGTTCCCAGTGGCAATCCTAGTCCCTAACCCCCCCCTCCTGGTGAAGACAAGGCCCGTGCGCTAAGCAAAAACACTATCCCTAACAGATAACCCTAACTCCAAACATAAAACCTAACCCTGATCCTGTTGCTCACCTTAAAACATAAACCTAACCATAACACTAATTTATCCCCTTATGTTAACGTTAATGCATAGCACCCAAAGAAGAAGCCCTATCCCATAATTCTAAACCTAACCCCTAGCCATAACCATAACACCTCATCCATATTCTAAAGTGCCAACCCTAAACTTCAACCTACCATCAACCCTAACCCTAACCCTAACCCTTAACCCTAAGCCCTCACCCTAACACTAATCTTCATCCCTAAACCGTGCCGTAATCCTAACCCGAAATCTAATTCTCAGACTTCTTGCTTTCTCAGAGTTTTGAAAGCCTACAATCCTACTAAGCCATGCATGAAAGCCCGCTCTGCGACAGTGTCCTGCAGGAAACCAGAGGCCCATACACTGCATACGATAGAGTAGGTTACCAGCGACCATCACAGACCCCTATCTTTGCCTCCTAGTGCATACAGGGCCCGTGCCCAGAGCATAAACCCTACCCCTCACCCATAAGACTAACCCAGAACATAACACCTAACCCTGATCATACTGCTCACCTTAAGAGGTAAAGCTCACCATAACCCTAACTTTAACACCTTATCTTAACGTTAATGCATGACACCCTGAGAAAAAGCACTATACTGTAATTCTAACGCTAACTCCTAGCCATAACCACAACACCTGATCCCGAATTCTGAAACGCCAACCCTAACCTTAACCCTACCAACAACACTAACACTAACCCTAACACCTTACCCTAACCCTACGCATAAAAATAACCCTAACCGTTGATCCTTAGTCATAACCCCTAACATTAACCCTAACACTTAACCCTAATCCCAAGCCTAACCATTAAACATAACCCTAACACTTAACCTTAAACCTAACCTTTACCTTAATGCCTAGAGATCTAACCCTAACACTGACTTACAGTTAACACTAACCCTAACCCCCTAATGTTAACCTTAAACCTGAACCATAAACCTAACCCTTAAACCTAATCCTATCCCTAACCCCCTAACCCTATCCCTAACTGTTAACCCTCACCCTAACCCTTAACCCTGACCCTAACCCTAAACCTGAACCCTTACCCTAAGCCTAACCCTTAACCCTAACCCTATCCCTTAACCCTAACGCCTAACCCTAACGCTAACTCCAAACCTAAACCTTACCCTGGGCCCCTAAACCAGAGTTAACACCTAACCCGTAACACTAACTCTAACCCTAACCACTAATCCCTAGCACCTAACCCTGACTCCAAGCCTAACCCCTAACTCGAAACCCCTAACCCCAACCCTAACCCTAATTCTCACACTACTTCCATTCCCGAGTGAAGCAAGCCTACAATACAGCCATGCCATGTGTGAGATGAGGCTCCGCCTGAGTCCTGCATGTAGATCTTGTCCCAGGGCCCAGGGAATGATGTTGTGCTTTCGTGATGACTCCGACCGCACCCCTCTCACCGTAGATTAACCAGGTCCTGTGCCCTGAAACTGACCGCTAAATCTAAGCCCTACCACCAACCCTAACCCCTGACCCTGAACCTAAGCCCCGAGCCTAAAGCCCAACACTAACTCTAAACCCTTACCCTAAACCTAATCCTTAACCCTAATGCTAACCCCTAAACGTAACCCTAACCGTGACCAGTAAACCTAACCCTAACCTCTAACACAAACCCTAACACATAACTCGAACCTTAAAGCTAACCCTAACCCTTAACCCTAAACCTAAACCCTAACCCTAACTCTTAACCTTAACCCTAACCGTTAACTCTCACGCTAACCTTTAATCCTAACCCTAATCCTAATCTTCAACCGTAAACCTAACACTTAACCCTAACCCTGTACCTAACCCTAACCCTATACCAAACCCTAACCCCTCATCTTAACCCTAACCGTAAACCTCAACCCTAAACCGAACTGTAACCGTTAAACCTAAGAGTAACCTTTAACCCTAACCCTAATCCCTAACCCTAAGCCCTCACCCTAACACTAAACTTCATCCTTAACCCTAACCAGAATCCTAACCCTAAATCTAATTCTCAGACTTCTTGCTTTCTTAGAGTTTAGAAAGCCTGCAATCCTCCCATGCCATGCGTGAAAGGAGGCTCTACCACTGTGTCCTGCATCAAACCTACGGGCCCATACCCAGAGTACGATACAGTGGGATCCTGGTGACAATCCCAGTCCCCTAACCTCCCCCCACCCCCGCCTAAGGCAGACAGGGCCCGTGTCCTAAGCATAAACAATACCTGTAACAGATATCCCTCACCGTGAACATAACACCTAACCCTGTTCCTATTTCTCCCCTTAACACGTAAACCTCACCGTGCGCCTAACTTTAACCTCTTATCCTAACGTTAGTGCATAACCCATTTCCTGAGAACAACCCCTATCCCATAATTCTAACCCTATCTCCTAGTCGTCACTGTAACACCTAATCCCTAACCCTAATTCTAAACCGCTAACTCTAACCGTAACCCTGCCTACAACCCTAACACTGACAGTAACCCTTACTTCTAACCCCAACGCTATGCCTAACAAAAACCCTTAACCCTTCACCTTAACCCCTGAGCATTACCCTAACCTTTAACCGTAATCCTAATCTTAACCATTAAACCTAACCCTAGCTCTTAAAGCTAACCCTAAACCTTACCCTCACGACTAGACCTAACCCTGACACTAACCTAACACCTAACCCTAACCATAACCCCTACAGCTAACCTTAACCCTGAACCCTAAAACTAACCCTAACACTGAACCCTCACTATATCCCCAACCTCTAAGCCTTATCCTAACCGTTAACCCTCACCCTAACACTTAAACTGGACCATAACACTAAACATTAACCCTAACACTAAACTTTAACCCTAAACCTGAGCCCAACCCTTAACCCTAATCCTATCCTTTTACCCTAAACCTAACTCCTAAACCTAACCCTAAGACTAACCCCAATCCTAATTCTAACCATACCCCTTCATAAAACACTAACTCCTTACCCTAACACTTACCAAAAACCCTAATCGCTAATCCCTAACACTAACGCTTAACCTTTACCGTAACCGTTAACCCTCACCCTAACCCTTAACGCTGACCCTAACCTTAACCTTTAATCTAAGCCTGACCTTAACCCTAACAGTAAGGAAAACCCTCACGCCAACCTTATCCCTTATCCCTAACCCTAACACTACAGCTAAAAATAACACTAACCTTTGATCCTTAAACCCAACCCCTAACACTTACTTTAACCCCAAACCCTAACCCTAATCCTAAGCATTAAACCTAACCCTATCTCTTAACCCTTACTCTAACGCCTAGATCTAACCCTAAAATCTAACCTACCACCTAATCCTAACCTTAAGCCCTAATGCTAACTCTAACCCTGAACCCTAAACCTACCCGTAAACCCTTAACACTAACCCTATCCATAAACCTTAACCCTGACCCTAACCATTACCCGCACCCAAGCATTTAACCCTGACCCTAACCCTAATCCTTAACGATAAACTTAACACTAAACCCCAACCCTAAGCCCGACACTTAACCCTAATCCTAACCCTTGACCCCTAACCCTAAACCTAAGCCTAACCCCAACCTGAACCCTTAATCTTGACCCTTACCCTTAACCCTCACACTAAGCCTACTCCTAATCTTTAACCATGAAACTAACACTGAAGCCTACCCCTGTGCCAAACGCTAAACCCAAACCTTAACCCGAACCCTGAGACTTAACCGTAAACCTAACTGTAACTGTTAAACCTAACACTAACCTTTAACCCCAACCCCTAACCCAAGACCCCACCCTGACACTAATCTTCATCCCTAAACATTACCAGAATCCTACCCCTAAATCTAATTCTCAGAGTTCTTGCTTTCTCAGAGTTTAGAAAGCCTACAATCCTCCCATGCCATGAGTAAAAGGGGGCTCTGCCACTGTGTCCTGCATGAAACCCAGGAGCCCATACCCAGCGTACGATAGAGTGTGTTCCCGGGGACAATCCCATCCCCCTTACCCCCGCCCCCGCCGAGTGCAGACAGGGCCCGTACGCTAAGTATAAACACTACCCCTAACAGATAACCCTCACCCTGAACATAACACCTAACCCTGATCCTATTGCTCACCTTAAAACATAAACCTCCCCGTAACCCTAACTTAGCCCCTTAACTTAACATGAATGCATAACACCTTGAGAAGAAGCCCTATCCCGTAATTCTAATCCTAAACCATAGTCATAACCGTAACACCTCATCCCTAATTCTAAAACGTCAAACCTAACCTTCACCCTACCAGCAACCCTAACCCTAACCCTAACCCTTAACCCTAAGCCCTCACCCTAACCACTAATCTTCATCCCTAAACCGTGCCGTAATCCTAACCCGAAATCTAATTCTCAGACTTCTTCCTTTCTCAGAGTTTTGAAAGCCTACAATCCTACTAAGCCATGCATGAAAGCCCGCTCTGCCACAGTGTCCTGCATGAAACCCAGAGGCCCATACACTGCGTGCGATAGAGTGGGTTCCCAGCGACCATCACAGACCCCTAACTTCGCCTCCTAGTGCATACAGGGCCCGTGCCCTAAGGATAAACCCTACCCCTCACCCATAACCCTAACCCAGAACATAACACCTAACCCTGATCCTACTGCTCACCTTAACAGGTAAAGCTCACCGTAACCCTAACTTTAACCCCTTATCTTAACGTTAATGCATGACACCCTGAGAACAAGACCTGTACCGTAAATCTAACGCTAACTCCTAGCCATAACCATAACACCTAATCCCTAATTCTGAAACGCCAACCCTAACCTTAACCCTACCAACAACACTAACACTAACCCTAACCCCTTACGCTAACCCTACGCCTAAAAATAACCCTAACCTTTGATCCTGAGTCATTACCCATAATCTTAACCCTAACCCTCAACCCTAATCCCAATCCTTAACCATTAAACTTAACCCTAACTCTTAACCCTAACCCTGACCTTTACCCTAATGCCTAGAGATCTAACCGCAACACTGACCTACAGTTACACTAACCCTACCCTCTAATGCTAACCTTAAACCTGAACCATAAACCTAACCCTTAACCCTAACCCTATCCCTAACCCCCTTACCCTAACTCTAACTGTTAACCCTCACCCTAACCCTCAACCTTGACCCTAACCTTAAACCTTAATCCTAACCATGCGTTTCATGAGCCTCTGCCTTTGTCCTGCGTGACAGTTGAAGCCCAACACCCAGGGTAAGATGAAGTGGGGACGCAGCCTTGCTCCACACCCACAGTGCCCCGTACATTAGACGGGGCCCGTGCCCTAACACACACCGTTAAACGTAAGCCCTAACCCTATCACTAAACCAAACCCTTCGTAAGCCCCGAATCTAACTCCTAACAGTAACCCTAATCCCTGACCCTTACTCTTGCCTCTCACCCTAAACCTAAACCCAAACCCAACCACGAAACATAATCCTAATCTCTAACCCTAACAGTAATCCTAACCCTAATTCTAACCTAAAACCCTAACCCCTAAATCTAATCCTAGTCCCTAACACCTAACCTTACCCCAAACCGAATTCCAATTCTCAGAGTTCTTCAATTCAAAAACTTAAAAAGCCTACAATCCACCAATGCCATGTCTGAGATGAGCGTCCGCCCCTATGTCCTGCATGACAGGCAGGCGCCAATGCCCAGGGTACTATGGAGTGGAGTCCTGGGGTCTGTAGGCTTGCTAAACTCCAGTTTGGAAGAATTGCTATAGTCATATATAGGGATGCTTACATTTACTTATAGAAAGCAACTATTGATGTGTGATTTGTAGGCTTGCCTTACTCTAGTTTGGATGAAGAAGCTGAATCATATATAGGAATATTAGCCTTGAGTTAGAGGAAGCATCTATGGGGGGTGCTTTTTTGGCTTGTTAAACTCTGGTTTGGAAGAAGTTCGAGAGTCCTATATAGGAACGATATCATTCATTCAGAGAAAGCAATTATAGGGAGTTGGTTTGTAGGCTTGCTAAGCTCTAGTTTGGAGGAAGGCGAGAGTCATATATAGGAACGCTTACGTTCACATAAAGCGTCTACGGGGGGACGGATTCTAGGCTTCCTAAACTCTAGCTGGGAAAAAGAGGACAGTTATGTATAGGAACTCTCGGCGGGGGATTTGTAGCATTGCTAAAATCTTAGATTGGAAAAGTTGCGAGAGTCATACATAGGAATGTTAACATTCACTCAATGAAAGCAACTATAAGGGGTGCTTTCCAGGCTGGCTACACTCTAATTTGGAAAAAGTGCGACAGTCATATATAGGAAGGCTTATATTCACTCAGACAAAGCAATTATGTGTAGGTGTATAGTAGGCATGCTAACTCTAGTTTGGAAAATTTCGAGAGCCATGTATAGGAAAGCATACAGTAACTTAGAGAAAGCAACGAACAGGGGTGGAGTGTAGGCTTTCTAAACTCTAGTTTGGAGGAAGTGCCATAGTCATATATAGGAACGCTTAAATTCATTCAGAGAAAACAGCTGTCGGGGATTGGTTTGTAGACTTATTCAACTCTAGTTTGGAAGAAGTGCGAGAGACATATATAGGAATGTTTACATTGACTCAAAAAAAGCAACTATGGGGGAGTGTTATTTTGGCATGCCAGATGTTAGTTAAGAAGAGGTACAAGACTCATATATAGGAACGCTTACATTCACACAGCGAGAGCAACTACGGAGTAGTGTCAGGTAGACATATTAAAGTCTAGCTTGGGAGAAGTTCCAGAGTCCTATATAGGAAAGGTAACAGCCACTTTGAAAAAGCAAGTTTTGGCGGGTGGTTTGTAGGCCTGGAAAACCCTGTTTTGGTTGAAGTGTGAGAGTCATATATGAGAACGCTTACATTCACTCAGAGAAAGCAATGATGGGGTTGTTTGTAGGCTTACTAAACTGCAGTTTGGAAGAAGCACGAGAATCACATATAGGAGCACATACATTTTGACGCACTGAAAGTAACTATGGGGTGGTGTTTTATAGGCATGCTAAACTCTAGTTTGGACGAAGTTTGAGAATCACATATAAGAAAGCTTAGAGTCACTTAGAGAAAGCAAATCTCTGGGTGTGGAATGTAGGCCTGCTAAACTCTATTTTGGTTTAAGAGTGAGAGTCATATATGGGAAGGCTTACATTCCCTCAGAGAAAGCAACGACGGCGTGGTGGTTTGTAGGCATACTAAACTCTAGTTTGGAAGAAGTAGGAGAATGATATATGGGAACGCTTACATTCGCGTAGAGAAAGCAATTATGGGGTGGCGTTTTTGTAGCCATGCTAATCTGTAGTTTGGAAGAAGTTAAGGAGTAATATATAGGAAAGGGTACAGTCATAGAAACCAACTCTCGGGGGATGTTTTGTACACCTGCAAAACTCCAGTTTGGAAGTGGGAGAGAGTCATATTGGGGACCGCGTGCATTCACTCAGAGAAATCAACGATGGGATTGTGATTTGTAGGCATAGTCAACTCTAGTTTGGAAGAAGTACGAGAATCGTATATAGGAACGCTTACCTTCACGCAGAGAAAGCAACTATGGAGTGATGTTTGTATGCCTACTAAAATATAGTTTGGAGGAAGTTCGAGAGCCATATCTGGGAAGCTTACAGTCACTTAGAGAAAGCAACCCTCGGGGGTGTTTCGTAGGCCTGCTAAACTCTATTTTCAATGAAGTGTTAGAATAATATATGGGAACTCAGTGAAAGCAACGTTGTGGTTGTGGTTCCTAGAAGAAGCAAGACAATCACATGTAGAACCGCTTACATTCCGGCACCGAATGCAACTATGGGGTGGTGTTTTATAGGCTTGCAAAACTCTAGTTTGGACGAAGTTTGAGAGTCATATATAGGAAAGTTTACAGTCACGTAGAGAAAGCAACTCTCTGGGTGTGGAATGTAGAGTTATTTTGGTTGAAATAGAGTTATTTTGGTTGAAGTGTGAGAGTCATATATGGGAACGCTTACATTCACTCAGAGAAAACAACGTTTGGGTGGTGGTTTGTAGGGCATACTAAACTGTAGTTTGGAAGAAGTACGAGAGTCCTATATAGGAACACTTACATTCACACAGAGAAAGCACTTATGGCGTCAGGTTTTGTAGGCATGCTAAACTGCAGTTTGGAAGAAGTTGGAGAACCTTATACAGGAAAGATTACCGTCACCTAGGGAAAGCAACTCTCGGGAGATTTTTTTGTACACATGCTAAACTCTAATTTGGATGAAGTGTGAGAGTCAAACATGGGACCGCTTACATTCCCTCAGAGAAACAACACTGGGGTGGTTTTTGTAGGCATACTAAATAGTTTGGAAGAAGTACGAGAATGATATTTGGGAACGCTTACATTCACACAGAGAAAGCAACTACGGGGTGGTGTTTTGTAAGCATGCTATAGTTTGGAAGAAGTTCCAAACCTGAACAGTCATTTAGAGAAAGCAACTCTTGGTGGGTGATTTTTAGGTCTGCTAAATTGTATTTTGAAAGAAGTACCAGAGTCATATATACTAATGCTTACATTCATGCAAAGAAAAAACCATGGGGTGATGTTTTGTGGGCATGTTAACCTGTAGTTTGGAAGAAGTTGGAGAGTCTTATTTAGGAAAGCTTACAGTCACCTAGAGAAAGCAACTCTCGGGAGAGCCTTTCTTGGCCTGCTAAACTCTACTTTGCATCAATTGTGAGAGTCAAACATGGGAATGCTTTCATTCATTCAGAGAACGCAACGTTTGGGTGGTGGTTTGTAGGCATTCTAAACTGTATTTTGGAGGAAGTACGAGAGTCATGTATATGAACGCTTACATTCATGCAGAGAAAGCAGCTGTGGGGTGGTTTCTAGGCATGCTAAACTCTAGTTTGGACGAAGTTTGAGAATCACATATAAGAAAGCTTAGAGTCGCTTAAAGCAAATCTCTGGGTGTGGAATGTAGGTGTGCCAAACTCTATTTTGGTTTCAGAGTGAGAGTCATATATGGGAAGGCTTACATTCGCTCAGAGAAAGCAACGATGGTGTGGTGGTTTGTAGGCATACTGAACTCTAGTTTGGAAGAAGTAGGAGAATGATATATGGGAACGCTTACATTCATGCAGAGAAAGCAATTATGGGGTGGCTTTTTTGTAGCCATGCAAATCTCTATTTTGCAAGAAGTTAAAGAGTAATATATAGGAAAGCGTACCGTCATTTATAGAAACCAACTTTCGGGGGATGATTTGTAGGCCTGCAAAACTCTACTTTGGAAGAAGGGGGAGAGTCATATGGGGGACTGGGTATATTCACTCGGAGAAATCAACGATGGGGTTGTGGTTTGTAGGCATACTAAACTCTAGTTTGGAAGAAGGACGAGAATCATTTATAGGAGCGCTTACATTCATGCAGAGAAAGCAACTATGGAGTGATGTTTGTATGCCTACTAAACGATAGATTGGAGGATGTTCGAGAGTCATATCTGGAAAGCTTACAGTCATTTAGAGAAAGCAACTCTCTGGGGGTGGTTCGTAGGCCTGCTAAACTCTATTTTCAATGAAGTGTTCGAATCATATACAGGAACGCTTACATTCACTCAGAGAAAGCAACGTTGGGGTGGCCGTTTTTGAGCATACTAAACTCTACCTTGGAAGAGGTACGAGAGACATACATAGGAACGCTTACATTAACACAGAGAAAGCAAATACGGGGTGCTGTAATGCAGGCATGCTAAACTATAGATTGGAAGAAGTTCGAAAGCTGACAGTCACTTAGAGAAAGCAACTCTTGGCAGGTGATTTTTAGGTCTGCTAAATTGTATTTTGAAAGACGTACAAGAGTCATATATACAAACGCTTACATTTATGCAGAGAAAGAAACTATGGGGTGATGTGTTGTTGGCATGCTAAACTGCAGGTTGAAAGGACTTCCAGAGTGTTATATAGGATAGCTACAGTCACCTAGAGAAAACAACACTCGGGACAGCTTTGCAAGCCTCTAAACACTAATTAGCAGCAATTGTGAGAGTCAAATATGGGAAAGCTTACATTCACGGAGAGAACACAACGTTTGGGTGGTGGTTTGTAGGCATAATAACTATAGGTCGGAAGAAGTAGGAGAGTCATATATATGAACAGTTACATGCACGCAGAGAAAGAAACTGTTGGGTGGTGTATGTACGCATGTTAATCTATACTTTGGAGGAAGTTTGAGAGTCATATCTGGGGAAAATTACAGTCACATAGCTAAATCAACCATCGGGGACTGGTTTGTAGGTCTGCTAAATTCTATTTTGGAAAAAGTGATTCATATAAGGGAATGCTTATGTTCACTCAGAGAAAGCAACGATGCGGTGGTGTATTGTTGGCATGCTAAACTTTAGTTTGGAAGAAGTTCGAGAGTTTTACATAGGAAAGCTTACATTCACCTAGAGAAAGCAACTCTCAGGATGTGGTTTATAGGCCTGGTGAACTCTAATTTGGATCAAGTGTGAGAGTCATACATATGAGTTCCAAAATACAGTTTAGTATGCCTACAAACCACCAGCCTAACATTGCTTTCTCTGAGTGGATATAGGCCTTCCCTTATATGAATCTCGGACTGCTTTCAAAATGCAATTTGCCGGACCTACAAAACACCGCCCGAGAGTTGCTTTCTCTCACTATAAGCTTTCCTATATATGACTTTGGGACATAGTTTAGCATGCCAACAAAAGGCCACCCCATAGTTTGCGTGAATGTAAGCGTTCCTATGCATCACGCTCGTACTTCTTCCAAAGTATAGTACACCTACCAACCACCTCCCCAACATTGCTTTTTCTGAGTGAATGTAAGCATTCTTTTATTCTCGTACTTCCTCCAAACTCCAGTTTAGTGTGACTAAAAATCACCACCGCAACCTTGCTTTCTCTGAGTGAATGTTAGCGTTCCCATTTATGATTCACACTTCATCCAAAATAGAATTTAGCAGAACTACAAACCGGCCCCCAAGGGTTGCTTTCTCTGTGAGACTGTAAGCTTTCCTATTACTCTTAACTTCTTCGCAACTAGAGATTTGCATGCCTACAAAACACCACCCCATAGTTGCCCTCTCTGCGTGAATGTAAGCACTCATATATATGACTCTGCTACTTCTTCCAAAATACAGTTTAGTATGCTTACAAACAACCAACCAAACGTTGCGTTCTCTGAGAGAATGTTAGCGTTCCCAAGTATGACTGTTCCAAATGATGCAAAGTAGAGTTTAGCAGGCTTACAAACTATCTCTCGAAAGTTGTTTCCTCTGGGGGACTGTAAGCTTTCCTATAAAAGACTGTCGAACTTCTTCGAAACTACATTTCAGCACGCCAACAAAACATCACCACATAGTTTCTTTCTCAGCATAAATATAAGCGATTTTATATATGACTCTTGTACTTCTATCAAAATACAATTTAGCAGACCTCAAAATCAACCGCCAAGAGTTGCTTTCTCTAAGTCACTGTCAGCTTTCGAACTTCTTCCAAATTATATTTTATCATGCCTACAAAACACCACCCCATAGTTGCTTTCTCTGCGTCCATATAATCGTTCATATATATGACTCTCGTACTTCTTCCAAACTGGAGTTAGTATACCTACAAACCGGCACCCAAATTTACCTTTCTCTGAGTGAATGAAGCGTATCCATGTATGCCTCTTTCACTTCATCCAAATTAGAGTTTAGCGGCCCACAAACCACCTCCTGTGAGTTGCTTTCTTTAGGGGACTGTAAACTTTCCTATATAAGACTCTCGAACTTCTTCCAAACTACAGTTTAGCATGCCAACAATACAGCGCCCCATCGTTGATTTCTCTGAGTGAACATAAGCGTTCCCATATATGACTCTCACTCTTCTTCCAAAATAGAATTTAGCAGACCTACACAACACCCGATGGTTCCAATTCTCTAGGTGACTTTAATTTTTCCCACATATGACTCTCGAACTTCCTCCAAACTAGATTATGATGATTACATAGGCCACCCCACAGTTGCTTTCTCTGCGTGAATGTAACCGTTCATATATGACTCTCCTACTTCTTTTGAACTACAGCATTTACTCCTACAAACCATCACGACAACGTTCTTTCTGTGAGTGAATGCAAGCGTTCTCACACTTCATCCAAATTACAGTTTAGCAGACCTACCAACAAACTACAGAGATTTGTTTTTCTCTGTGTCACTGTAATCTTTCCTATGTAAGGCTCTCGAACTTCTTCCAAACCACAGTTTAGCATGCCAACAAAATACGATCACAGAGTTGCTTTCTCTGCGTGAATGTAAGCATTCGTATATATGACTCTCCTACTTCCTCCAAAATACAGTTTAGAATGCTTACAAACCACCACCCAAACGTTGCGTTCTCTGAGTCAATGTAAGCGTTCCCATGTTTGACTCTCACAATTGATGCAATCTAGAATTTAGCATGCTTAGAAACAATCTCCCGAGAGTTGCTTTCTCTGGGTGACTGTAAACTTTCCTATGTAAGACTCGCGAACTTCTTCCAAACTACAGTTTAGCATGCCAAAAAAACACCGCCCCATAGTTGATTTCTCCGTGATCATAAGCGTTCCCATATATGACTCTCATTCTTCTTTCAAAATAGAATTTAGCAGATCTACAAAATGGCCCCCGATGGTTGCTTTCTCTAAGTGACTGTAATTTTCCCCAGATATGACTCTCGAAATTCCTCCAAACTACAGATTAGCATGCATACATACGCCACCCAACAGTTGCTTTCTCTGCGTGAATGTAACCGTTCATATATGACTCTCCTACTTCTTCCGAACTACAGTTATTATGCCTACAAACCACCACCCAAACGTTGTGTTCTCTGAGTGAATGTAAGCGTTCCCATGTTTGACTCTCACAATCGCTGCTTGTTAGAGTTTAGCAGGCTTGCAAAGCTCTCCTGAGTGTTGCTTTCTCTAGGTGACTGTAAGCTATCCTACATAACACTCTCGAACTTCTTCCAAACTGCAGTTTAGCATCCCCACAACACATCACCCCATAGTTTCTTTCTACGCATGAATGTAAGCGTTTGTATATAAGACTCTGACACGTCTTTCAAAATACAATTTAGCAGACTTAAAAAATCACCCGCCAAGAGTTGCTTTCTCTAAGTGACTGTCAGCTTTCGAACTTCTTCCAATCTATAGTTTAGCATGCCTGCACTACAGCACCCCGTATTTGCTTTCTCTGTGTTAATGTAAGCGTTCGTATTTATGTCTCTTGTACCTCTTCCAAAGTAGAGTTTAGTATGCTCACAAACGGCCACCCCAACGTTGCTTTCTCTGAGTGAATGTAAGCGTTCCTGTATATGATTTTAACACTTCTTTGAAAATAGAGTTTAGCAGGCCTACGAACCACCCCCCGAGAGTTTCTTTCTCTAAATGACTGTAAGCTTTCCAGATATGACTCTCGAACATCCTCCAAACTATAGTTTAGTAGGCATACACACATCACTCCATAGCTGGTTTGTCTGCGTGAATGTAACCGTTCATATATATGACTTTCCTACTTCTTCCGAACTACAATTAAGGCCACAAACTGCAACCCAAACCTTGCGTTCTGAGTGGATGTAAACCTTCCCATACTTGACTTTAAGAGTTGGTGCAAATTATCAGGCTTAGAAACCATCTCCCAAGAGTTGCTCTCTCTAGGTGACTGTAAGCTTTGCTATATAAGATTCTAAACTTCCTCCAAACTATAGTTTAGTAGGCATACAAACCTCACTCCATAGTTGCTTTCTCTGCATGAATGTAAGCGTTCCTATATATGATTCTCGTACTTTCTCCAAACTAGAGTTTAGTATGCCTACAAAACACAACCCCATCCTCGATTTCTCTGAGTCAATGTACGTGGTCCCCAATATGACTCTCCCACTTCTTCCAAAGTAGAGTTTTGCAGGCCTACCCTTCATCCCGCGAAAGTTGGTTTCTATAAATGAGTGTACGCTTTCCTATATAACTTCTTCCAAACTAGAGATTAGCATGGGTACAAAAAAGCCACCCCATAATTGCTTTCTCTGCATGAATGTAAGCGTTCCCATATATCATTTTCTTACTTCTTCCAAACTAGAGTTTAGTATGCCTACAAACCACCACACCATCGTTGCTTTCTCTGAGTGAATGTAACCCTTTCCATATATGACTCTCAATCTAAACCAAAATAGAGTTTAGCACGCCTACATTCCACACCCAGAGATTTGCTTTCTCTAAGTGACTCTAAGCTTTCTTATATGTGATTCTCAAACTTCGTCCAAACTAGAGTTTAGCACGCCTAGAAAACACCACCCCACAGTTCCTTTCTCTGCATGAATGTAAGCGTTTGAATATATGACTCTGGTACTTCTTTCAAAATACAATTCAGCAGACCTAAAAATCCACCGCCAAGAGTTGCTTTCTCTAAGTGACTGTCTGCTTTCGAACTTCTTCCAAACTATATTTTAGCAGGCCTACAAAACACCACCCCATAGTTGCTTTCTCTGCGTCCATATAAGCGTTCATATATATGACTCTAGTACTTCTTCCAAACTGGAGTTAGTATACCTACAAACCGGCACCCCAATTTACCTTTCTCTGAGTGAATGAAGCGTATCCATGTATGCCTCTTTCACTTCATCCAAATTAGAGTTTAGCGGCTTACAAACCACCTCCTGTGAGTTGCTTTCTCTAGGTGACTGTAAACTTTCCTATATAAGACTCTCGAACTTCTTCCAAACTACAGTTTAGCATGCCAACAATACAGCGCCCCATCGTTGATTTCTCTGAGTGAACATAAGCGTTCCCATATATGACTCTCACTCTTCTTCCAAAATAGAATTTAGCAGACCTACACACCAGCCCCCGATTGTTCGTTTCTCTAAATGACTCTAATTTTCCCCAGATATGACTCTCGAACTTCCTCCAAACTACAGATTATGATGATTACATACGCCACCCCACAGTTGCTTTCTCTGCGTGAATGTAACCGTTCATATATGACTCTCCTACTTCTTCGAACTACAGTTGTTATTCCTACAAACCACCACGACAAAGTTCTTTCTCTGAGTGAATGCAAGCGTTCTCACACATCATCCAAATTACAGTTTAGTAGACCTACCAAGAAACTACAGAGAGTTGTTTTCTCTGTGTCACTGTAATCTTTCCTATATAAGGCTCTCGAACTTCTTCCAAACCACAGTTTAGCATGCCAACAAAATACGATCACAGAGTTGCTTTCTCTGCGTGAATGTAAGCATTCGTATATATGACTCTCCTACTTCCTCCAAAATACAGTTTAGAATGCTTACAAACCACCACCCAAACGTTGCGTTCTCTGAGTGAATGTAAGCGTTCCCATGTTTGACTCTCACAATTGATGCAAATTAGAGTTTAGCACGCTTAGAAACAATCTGCCGAGAGTTACTTTCTCTAGGTGACTGTAAGCTTTCTTATATAAGACTCGCGAACTTCTTCCAAACTACACTTTAGCATCCCTACGAAACACTGCCCGATCGTTGATTTCTCTGAGTGAACATAAGCGTTCCCACATATGAATTTCACTCTTCTTCCAAAATCGAATTTAGCAGATCTACAAAACGGCCCCCGATTGTTGCTTTCTCTAAGTGACTGCAATTTTCCCCAGATATGACTCTCGAACTTCCTCCAAAGTATAGATTAACATGCGTACATACACCACCCAACAGTTTCTTTCTCTGCGTGAATGTAACCGTTCATATATATGACTCTCCTACTTCTTCCGAACTACAGTTATTATGCCTACAAACCACCACCCAAACGTTGTGTTCTCTGAGTGAATGTAAGCGTTCCCATGTTTGACTCTCACAATTGCTGCTAATTAGTGTTTAGAGGCTTGTAAAGCTGTCCCGAGTGTTGCTTTCTCTAGGTGACTGAAAGCTATCCTATATAACACTCTCGAACACCTTCCAAACTGCAGTTTAGCATCCCCACAACACATCACCCCATAGTTTCTTTCTCTGCATGAATGTAAGCGTTTGTATATGACTCTGGTACGTCTTTCAAAATACAATTTAGCAGACCTAAAAATCACCCGCCAAGAGTTGCTTTCTCTAAGTGACTGTCAGCTTTCGAACTTCTTCTAATCTATAGTTTAGCATGCCTGCACTACAGCACCCCGTATTTGCTTTCTCTGTGTTAATGTAAGCGTTAGTATTTGTCTCTCGTACCTCTTCCAAAGTAGAGTTTAGTATGCTCAAAAACGGCCACCCCAACGTTGCTTTCTCTGAGTGAATGTAAGCGTTCCTGTATATGATTCGAACACTTCATTGAAAATAGAGTTTAGCAGGCCTACGAACCACCCCCAGAGAGTTGCTTTCTCTAAATGAATGTAAGCTTTCCAGATATGACTCTCGAGCATCCTCCAATCTATCGTTTAGTAGGCATACGAACATCACTCCATAGTTGCTTTCTCTGCATGAATGTAAGCGTTCCTATATATGATTCTCGTCCTTCTTCCAAACTAGAGTTTAGTATGCCTACAAACCACAACCCCATCGTTGATTTCTCCGAGTGAATGTACCCAGTCCCCCATATGATTCTCCCCCTTCTTCCAAAGTAGAGTTTTGCAGGCCTACAAACCATCCCCCGAAAGTTGGTTTCTATAAATGACGGTACGCTTTCCTATATATTTCTCTTTAACTTCTTGCAAAATAGAGATTAGCATGGCTACAAAAAAGCCACCCCATAATTGCTTTCTCTGCATGAATGTAAGCGTTCCCATATATCATTCTCCTACTTCTTCCAAACTAGAGTTCAGTATGCCTACAAACCACCACACCATCGTTGCTTTCTCTGAGTGAATGTAAGCCTTCCCATATATGACTCTCACTCCGAAACCAAAATAGAGTTTAGCACGCCTACATTCCACACCCAGAGATTTGCTTTAAGCGACTCTAAGCTTTCTTATATGTGATTCTCAAACTTCGTCCAAACTAGAGTTTAGCATGCCTAGAAAACACCACCCCAGAGTTGCTTTCTCTGCATGAATGTAAGCGTTTGAATATATGACTCTGGTATTTCTTTCAAAATACAATTCAGCAGACCGAAAAATGAACCGCCGAGAGTTGCTTTCTCTAAGTGACTGTCTGCTTTCGAACTTCTTCCAAACTATATTTTAGCAGGCCTACAAAACACCACCCCATAGTTGCTTTCTCTGCGTCCATATAAGCGTTCATATATATGACTCTAGTACTTCTTCCAAACTGGAGTTAGTATACCTACAAACCGGCACCCCAATTTACCTTTCTCTGAGTGAATGAAGCGTATCCATGTATGCCTCTTTCACTTCATCCAAATTAGAGTTTAGCGGCTTACAAACCACCTCCTGTGAGTTGCTTTCTCTAGGTGACTGTAAACTTTCCTATATAAGACTCTCGAACTTCTTCCAAACTACAGTTTAGCATGCCAACGATACAGCATCCCATCGTTGATTTCTCTGAGTCAACATAAGCGTTCCCATATATGACTCTCACTCTTCTTCCAAAATAGAATTTAGCAGACCTACACACCAGCCCCCGATTGTTCCTTTCTCTATGTGACTCTAATTTTCCCCAGATATGACTCTCGAACTTCCTCCAAACTACAGATTATGATGATTACATACGCCACCCCACAGTTGCTTTCTCTGCGTGAATGTAACCGTTCATATATGACTCTCCTACTTCTTCGAACTACAGTTGTTATTCCTACAAACCACCACGACAAAGTTCTTTCTCTGAGTGAATGCAAGCGTTCTCACACTTCATCCAAATCACAGTTTAGCAGACCTACCAAGAAACTACAGAGAGTTGTTTTCTCTGTGTCACTGTAATCTTTCCTATATAAGGCTCTCGAACTTCTTCCAAACCACAGTTTAGCATGCCAACAAAATACGACCACAGAGTTGCTTTCTCTGCGTGAATGTAAGCATTCGTATATATGACTCTCCTACTTCCTCCAAAATACAGTTTAGAATGCTTAAAAACCAGCCACCCAAACGTTGCGTTCTCTGAGTGAATGTAAGCGTTCCCATGTTTGACTCTCACAATTGCTGCTAATTTGTGTTTAGAGGCTTGTAAAGCTGTCCCGAGTGTTGCTTTCTCTAGGTGACTGTAAGCTATCCTATATAACACTCTCGAACACCTTCCAAACTGCAGTTTAGCATCCCCACAACACATCACCCCATAGTTTCTTTCTCTGCATGAATGTAAGCGTTTGTATATGACTCTGGTACGTCTTTCAAAATACAATTTAGCAGACCTAAAAATCACCCGCCAAGAGTTGCTTTCTCTAAGTGACTGTCAGCTTTCGAATTTCTTCTAATCTATAGTTTAGCATGCCTGCACTACAGCACCCCGTATTTGCTTTCTCTGTGTTAATGTAAGCGTTAGTATTTGTCTCTCGTACCTCTTCCAAAGTAGAGTTTAGTATGCTCAAAAACGGCCACCCCAACGTTGCTTTCTCTGAGTGAATGTAAGCGTTCCTGTATATGATTCGAACACTTCATTGAAAATAGAGTTTAGCAGGCCTACGAACCACCCCCAGAGAGTTGCTTTCTCTAAATGAATGTAAGCTTTCCAGATATGACTCTCGAGCATCCTCCAATCTATCGTTTAGTAGGCATACAAACATCACTCCATAGTTGCTTTCTCTGCATGAATGTAAGCGTTCCTATATATGATTCTCGTCCTTCTTCCAAACTAGAGTTTAGTATGCCTACAAACCACAACCCCATTGTTGATTTCTCCGAGTGAATGTACCCAGTCCCCCATATGATTCTCCCCCTTCTTCCAAAGTAGAGTTTTGCAGGCCTACAAACCATCCCCCGAAAGTTGGTTTTTATAAATGACGGTACGCTTTCCTATATATTTCTCTTTAACTTCTTGCAAAATAGAGATTAGCATGGCTACAAAAAAGCAACCCCATAATTGCTTTCTCTGCATGAATGTAAGCGTTCCCATATATCATTCTCCTACTTCTTCCAAACTAGAGTTCAGTATGCCTACAAACCACCACACCATCGTTGCTTTCTCTGAGTGAATGTAAGCCTTCCCATATATGACTCTCACTCCGAAACCAAAATAGAGTTTAGCACGCCTACATTCCACACCCAGAGATTTGCTTTAAGCGACTCTAAGCTTTCTTATATGTGATTCTCAAACTTCGTCCAAACTAGAGTTTAGCATGCCTAGAAAACACCACCCCAGAGTTGCTTTCTCTGCATGAATGTAAGCGTTTGAATATATGACTCTGGTATTTCTTTCAAAATACAATTCAGCAGACCGAAAAATGAACCGCCGAGAGTTGCTTTCTCTAAGTGACTGTCTGCTTTCGAACTTCTTCCAAACTATATTTTAGCAGGCCTACAAAACACCACCCCATAGTTGCTTTCTCTGCGTCCATATAAGCGTTCATATATATGACTCTAGTACTTCTTCCAAACTGGAGTTAGTATACCTACAAACCGGCACCCCAATTTACCTTTCTCTGAGTGAATGAAGCGTATCCATGTATGCCTCTTTCACTTCATCCAAATTAGAGTTTAGCGGCTTACAAACCACCTCCTGTGAGTTGCTTTCTCTAGGTGACTGTAAACTTTCCTATATAAGACTCTCGAACTTCTTCCAAACTACAGTTTAGCATGCCAACGATACAGCATCCCATCGTTGATTTCTCTGAGTCAACATAAGCGTTCCCATATATGACTCTCACTCTTCTTCCAAAATAGAATTTAGCAGACCTACACACCAGCCCCCGATTGTTCCTTTCTCTATGTGACTCTAATTTTCCCCAGATATGACTCTCGAACTTCCTCCAAACTACAGATTATGATGATTACATACGCCACCCCACAGTTGCTTTCTCTGCGTGAATGTAACCGTTCATATATGACTCTCCTACTTCTTCGAACTACAGTTGTTATTCCTACAAACCACCACGACAAAGTTCTTTCTCTGAGTGAATGCAAGCGTTCTCACACTTCATCCAAATCACAGTTTAGCAGACCTACCAAGAAACTACAGAGAGTTGTTTTCTCTGTGTCACTGTAATCTTTCCTATATAAGACTCTCGAACTTCTTCCAAACCACAGTTTAGCATGCCAACAAAATACGACCACAGAGTTGCTTTCTCTGCGTGAATGTAAGCATTCGTATATATGACTCTCCTACTTCCTCCAAAATACAGTTTAGAATGCTTAAAAACCAGCCACCCAAACGTTGCGTTCTCTGAGTGAATGTAAGCGTTCCCATGTTTGACTCTCACAATTGCTGCTAATTTGTGTTTAGAGGCTTGTAAAGCTGTCCCGAGTGTTGCTTTCTCTAGGTGACTGTAAGCTATCCTATATAACACTCTCGAACACCTTCCAAACTGCAGTTTAGCATCCCCACAACACATCACCCCATAGTTTCTTTCTCTGCATGAATGTAAGCGTTTGTATATGACTCTGGTACGTCTTTCAAAATACAATTTAGCAGACCTAAAAATCACCCGCCAAGAGTTGCTTTCTCTAAGTGACTGTCAGCTTTCAAACTTCTTCTAATCTATAGTTTAGCATGCCTGCACTACAGCACCCCGTATTTGCTTTCTCTGTGTTAATGTAAGCGTTAGTATTTGTCTCTCGTACCTCTTCCAAAGTAGAGTTTAGTATGCTCAAAAACGGCCACCCCAACGTTGCTTTCTCTGAGTGAATGTAAGCGTTCCTGTATATGATTCGAACACTTCATTGAAAATAGAGTTTAGCAGGCCTACGAACCACCCCCAGAGAGTTGCTTTCTCTAAATGAATGTAAGCTTTCCAGATATGACTCTCGAGCATCCTCCAATCTATCGTTTAGTAGGCATACAAACATCACTCCATAGTTGCTTTCTCTGCATGAATGTAAGCGTTCCTATATATGATTCTCGTCCTTCTTCCAAACTAGAGTTTAGTATGCCTACAAACCACAACCCCATCGTTGATTTCTCCGAGTGAATGTACCCAGTCCCCCATATGATTCTCCCCCTTCTTCCAAAGTAGAGTTTTGCAGGCCTACAAACCATCCCCCGAAAGTTGGTTTCTATAAATGACGGTACGCTTTCCTATATATTTCTCTTTAACTTCTTGCAAGATAGAGATTAGCATGGCTACAAAAAAGCCACCCCATAATTGCTTTCTCTGCATGAATGTAAGCGTTCCCATATATTATTCTCCTACATCTTCCAAACTAGAGTTCAGTATGCCTACAAACCACCACACCATCGTTGCTTTCTCTGAGCGAATGTAAGCCTTCCCATATATGACTCTCACTCCGAAACCAAAATAGAGTTTAGCACGCCTACATTCCACACCCAGAGATTTGCTTTAAGCGACTAAGCTTTCTTATATGTGATTCTCAAACTTCGTCCAAACTAGAGTTTAGCATGCCTAGAAAACACCACCCCAGAGTTGCTTTCTCTGCATGAATGTAAGCGTTTGTATATATGACTCTGGTACTTCTTTCATAATACAATTTAGCACACCGAAAAATCAACCGCCGAGAGTGGCTTTCTCTAAGTGACTGTCTGTTTTCGAACTTCTTCCAAATTATATTTTAGCATGCCTACAAAACACCACCCCATAGTTGCTTTCTCTGCATCAATATAAGCGTTCATATATATGCCTCTCTCACTTCATCTAAATTAGAGTTTAGCAGGCCTACAAACAACACCCCGTGATTTGCTTTCTCTAGGTGATTGTAAACTTTCCTATATAAGAATCTCCAACTTCTTTCAAACTACACCATGCCAACAAAACACCACGCAGTGGTTGCTTTCTATGAGTGAACATAAGCGTTCCCATATATGACTCACACTCTGTTTCCAAAATAGAATTTAGCAGATCTACAAACCAACCCAGGATGGTTCCTTTCCCTAAGTGACTGTAATTTTCCCCAGATATGACTCTCGCACTTCCTCCAAACTACAGATTAACATGCATACATCATCACCCCACAGTTGCGTTCTCTGCGTGAATGTAACGGTTCATATATATGACTCTCCTACTTCTTCCCAACTACAGTTATTATGCCTTCAAACCATCACCATGTTTCTTTCTCTGAGTGAATGAATGCAAGTGTTCTCACATTTCATCCAAGTTAGAGTTTAGCAGGCCTACCAATAAACTTCCGAGAGTTGTTTTCTCTGTGTCACTGTAATCTTTCCTATATAAGACTCTCGAACTTCTTCCAAACCACAGTTTAGCATGCCAACAAAATACGACCCCAGAGTTGCTTTCTCTGCCTGAATGTAAGCGTTCATATACATGACTCTCGTACTTCCTCCAAAATACAGTTTAGAATGCCTACAAACCACCACCCAAACGTTGCGTTCTCTGAATGAATGAAAGCATTCCCATGTTTGACTCTCACAATTGATGCAAAGTAGAGTTTAGCAGGCCAAGAAAGGCTCTCCCGAGAGTTACTTTCTCTAGGTGACTGTAAGCTTTCCTAAATAAGACTCTCCAACTTCTTCCAAACTACAGGTTAACATGCCCACAAAACATCACCCCATGGTTTTTTCTTTGCATGAATGTAAGCATTAGTATATATGACTCTGGTACTTCTTTCAAAATACAATTTAGCAGACCTAAAAATCACCCACCAAGAGTTGCTTTCTCTAAGTGACTGTTCAGGTTTAGAACTTCTTCCAAACTATAGCATCCTTACAAAACACCACCCCGTAGTTGCTTTCTCTGTGTGAATGTAAGCGTTCCCAAATATCATTCTCGTACTTCTTCCAAACTATTTAGTATGCCTACAAAAACCACCCCAGTGTTGTTTCTCTGAGGGAATGTAAGCGGTCCCATGTTTGACTCTCACACTTCATCCAAATTAGAGTTTAGCATGTGTACAAAAAAAATCTCCCGAGAGTTGCTTTCCCTAGGTGACGGTAATCTTTCCTGTATAAGGTTCTCCAACTTCTTCCAAACTGCAGTTTAGCATGCCTACAAAACCTGACGCCATAAGTGCTTTCTCTGTGTGAATGTAAGTGTTCCTATATAGGACTCTCGTACTTCTTCCAAACTACAGTTTAGTATGCCCTACAAACCACCACCCAAACGTTGTTTTCTCTGAGTGAATGTAAGCGTTCCCATATATGACTCTCACACTTCAACCAAAATAACTATTTCAACCAAAATAACTCTACATTCCACACCCAGAGAGTTGCTTTCTCTACGTGACTTTAAACTTTCCTATATATGACTCTCAAACTTCGTCCAAACTAGAGTTTTGCACCCTACAAAACACCACCCCATAGTTGCATTCGGTGCCAGAATGTAAGCGGTTCTACATGTGATTCTCTTGCTTTTTCCAAATTACAGGTTAGTATGCCTAGGAACCACAACCACAACGTTGCTTTCACTGAGTTCCCATATATTATTCTAACACTTCATTGAAAATAGAGTTTAGCAGGCCTACGAAACACCCCCGAGAGTTGCTTTCTCTAAGTGACTGTAAGCTTCCCAGATATGGCTCTCGAACTTCCTCCAAACTATATTTTAGTAGGCATACAAACATCACTCCATAGTTGCTTTCTCTGCGTGAAGGTAAGCTTTCCAAATACGATTCTCGTACTTCTTCCAAACTAGAGTTGACTATGCCTACAAATCACAATCCCATCGTTGATTTCTCTGAGTGAATGCACGCGGTCCCCAATATGACTCTCCCCCTTCTTCCAAACTGGAGTTTTGCAGGTGTACAAAACATCCCCCGAGAGTTGGTTTCTATGACTGTACCCTTTCCTATATATTACTCCTTAACTTCTTCCAAACTACAGATTAGCATGGCTACAAAAACGCCACCCCATAATTGCTTTCTCTACGTGAATGTAAGCGTTCCCATATATCATTCTCCTACTTCTTCCAAACTAGAGTTTAGTATGCCTACAAACCACCACGCCGTCGTTGCTTTCTCTGAGGGAATGTAAGCCTTCCCATATATGACTCTCACTCTTAAACCAAAATAGAGTTTAGCAGGCCTACATTCCACACTCAGAGATTTGCTTTCTCTAAGTGACTCTAAGCTTTCTTATATGTGATTCTCAAACTTCATCCAAACTAGAGTTTAGCATGCCTATAAAACACCACCCCATAGTTACTTTCAGTGCGTCAAAATGTATGTGCTCCTATATGTGATTCTCCTGCTTCTTCTAAACTGCAGTTTAGTAAGCCTACAAACAACCCCATCGTTGCTTTCTCTGAGTGAATGTAAGCGTTCTCATATATGATTCTCACACTTCAACCAAAACAAGGTTTTGCAGGCCTACAAACCACCCGCCAAGACTTGCTTTTTCAAAGTGGCTGTTACCTTTCCTATATAGGACTCTGGAACTTCTCCCAAGCTAGACTTTAATATGTCTACCTGACACTACTCCGTAGTTGCTCTCGCTGTGTGAATGTAAGCGTTCCTATATATGAGTCTTGTACTTCTTCCTAACTAGCATCTGGCATGCCAAAATAACACTCCCCCATAGTTGCTTTCTTTGAGTCAATGTAAACATTCCTATATATGTCTCTCGCACTTCTTCCAAACTAGAGTTGAATAAGTCTACAAACAAATCCCCGACAGCTGTTTTCTCTGAATGAATTTAAGCGTTCCTATATATGACTATGGCACTTCCTCCAAACTAGAGTTTAGCAAGTCTACACTCCACCCCTGTTCGTTGCTTTCTCTAAGTTACTGTAAGCTTTCTTATACATGGCTCTCGAAATTTTCCAAACTAGAGTTAGCATGCCTACTATACACCTACACATAATTGCTTTGTCTGAGTGAATATAAGCCTTCCTATATATGACTGTCGCACTTTTTCCAAATTAGAGTGTAGCCAGCCTGGAAAGCACCCCTTATAGTTGCTTTCATTGAGTGAATGTTAACATTCCTATGTATGACTCTCGCAACTTTTCCAATCTAAGATTTTAGCAATGCTACAAATCCCCCGCCGAGAGTTCCTATACATAACTGTCCTCTTTTTCCAAGCTAGAGTTTAGGAAGCCTAGAAACCGTCCCCCCGTAGACGCTTTATGTGAACGTAAGCGTTCTATATATGACTCTCGCCTTCCTCCAAACTAGAGCTTAGCAAGCCTACAAACCAACTCCCTATAATTGCTTTCTCTGAATGAATGATATCGTTCCTATATAAGACTCTCGAACTTCTTCCAAACCAGAGTTTAACAAGCCAAAAAAGCACCCCCCATAGATGCTTCCTCTAACTCAAAGCTAATATTCCTATATATGATTCAGCTTCTTCATCCAAACTAGAGTAAGGCAAGCCTACAAATCACACATCAATAGTTGCTTTCTATAAGTAAATGTAAGCATCCCTATATATGACTATAGCAATTCTTCCAAATTGGAGTTTAGCAAGCCTACAGACCCCAGGACTCCACTCCATAGTACCCTGGGCATTGGCGCCTGCCTGTCATGCAGGACATAGGGGCGGACGCTCATCTCAGACACGGCATTGGTGGATTCTAGGCTTTTTTAAGTTTTTGAATTGAAAAAGTCTGAGAATTGGAATTCGGTTTAGGGTAAGGTTAGGTGTTAGGGACTAGGATTAGATTTAGGGGTTAGAGTATTAGCTTATAATTAGGGTTCGGATTACTGTTAGGGTTAGAGATTAGGATTATGTTTAGTGGTTGGGTTTAGGTTTAGGGTGAGAGGCAAGAGTAAGGGTCAGGGATTAGGGTTACTGTTAGGAGTTAGATTCAGGGCTTACGAAGGGTTTGGTTTAGTGATAGGGTTAGGGCTTACGTTTAACGGTGTGTGTTAGGGCACGGGCCCTGTCTAACGTACGGGGCACTATGGGTGTGGAGCAAGGCTGTGTCCCCACTTCATCGTACCCTGGGTGTTGGGCTTGAACTGTCACGCAGGACAAAGGCAGAGGCTCATCTGACGCATGGTTAGGATTAAGGTTTAAGGTTAGGGTCAGGGTTGAGGGTTAGGGTTAACAGAGTTAGGGTAAGGGGGTTAGGGAGAGGGTTAGTGTTAAGGGTTACGGGTAGGTTTAGGGTTCAGGGTTAGAGTTAGCATTAGGGCTTAAGGTTAGGATTAGGCGGTAGGTCAGATTTAGGGTTAGATCTAGGCGTTAGGGTAAGGGTTAGCGTTAGGGTTAAGAGATAGGGTTAGGTTTAATGCTTAGATTAGGGTTAGGGTTTGGGGTTAAAGTAAGT
Organism: Eulemur rufifrons; assembly: GCF_041146395.1. Taxonomy (NCBI): domain Eukaryota; kingdom Metazoa; phylum Chordata; class Mammalia; order Primates; family Lemuridae; genus Eulemur; species Eulemur rufifrons. The sequence continues at coordinate 516,873 of NW_027182916.1, read as the reverse complement.
GTTAGGGGTTAGGTTTAAGAATCAAAGGTTAGGGTTATTTTTAGCTGTAGTGTTAGGGTTAGGGATAAGGGATCCCATTAGCATTAAGGGTCTTCCTTACTGTAGGGTTAAGGGTTAGGCTTAGAGTTAAAGGTGAAGGTTCGGGTCAGTGTTAAGATTTAGGGTGAGGGTTAACGGTTAGGGTAAAGGTTAAGCGTTAGGGTTAGGGATTAGTGATTAGGGTTTTTGGTTAGTGTTAGGGTTAGCGGTTAGGAGTTAGTGTTTTATGAAGGGGTATGGTTAGAATTAGGATTGGGGTTAGAGTTAGGGTGAGGTATAGGGGTTAGGTTTAGGGGTTAGTTTTAGGGTAAAAGGATAGGATTAGGGTTACGGGTTGGGCTTAGGTTTAGGGTTAAAGTTTACTGCTAGGGTTAGGGATAGGGTTCAGGGTTAGCTTTAGGGGTTCTGGTTAGGGTTAGGTGTTAGGTTAGTGTCAGGGTTAGGTCTAGTCGTGAGGGTAAGGTTTAGGGTTAGCTTTAAGAGCTAGGGTTAGGTTTAATGGTTAGGATTAGGATTAGGGTTAAGGGTTAGGGTAAGGCTTAGGGGTAAGGGTGAAGGGTTAGGGTGAAGGGTTAGGGTTTTTGTTAGGTATAGCATTGGGGTTAGAAGTAAGGGTTACTGTCAGTGTTAGGGTTGTAGGTAGGGTTACGGTTAGGGTTAGCGCTTTAGAATTAGGATTAGGGATTAGGTGTCACAGTGATGACTAGGAGATATGGTTAGAATTATGGGATAGGGGTTGTTCTCAGGAAATGGGTTATGCATTAACATTAGGATACAGAGGTTAAAGTTAGGCGCACGGTGAGGTTTACGTGTTAAGGGGAGAAATAGGAACAGGGTTGGGTGTTATGTTCAGGGTTAGGGTTATCTGTTAAAGGTATTGTTTATGCTTAGCGCACGGACCCTGTCTGCATTAGGCGGGCGGGGGGACTTTAGGGGGCTGGGATTGTACCCGGGAACCCACTCTATCATACTCTGGGTATGGGCCCATGGGTTTCATGCATGACGCAGTGGTAGAGCCTCCTTTCACACATGGCATGGGAGGATTGCAGGCTTTCTAAAATCTAAGAAAGCAAGAAGTCTGAGAATTAGATTTAGGGTTAGGATTCTGGTTAGGGTTAAGGATGAAATTTAGTGTTAGGGTGAGGGCATAGGATTAGGGATTAGGGTTAGGGTTAAAGGTTACTCTTAGGTTTAACGGTTACACTTTGGTTTAGGGTTGAGGTTTACGGTTAGGGTTAAGATGAGGGGTTAGGGTTTGGTACAGGGTTAGGGTTAAGTGTTAGGTTTAGGGTTGAAGATTAGGATTAGGGTTAGGATTAAAGGTTAGCGTGAGAGTTAACGCTTAGGGTTAAGGTTAAGAGTTAGGGTTTAGGGTTAGGGTTAGGGTTAGGGTTAGTTTTAGGGTTAGAGTTATGTGCTATGGTTTGTGTTAGAGGTTAGGGTTAGGTTTACTGGTCACGGTTAGGGTTACGTTTAGGGGGTAGCATTAGGGTTAGGGTTAGGGTTAAGGGATAGGATTAGGGATAAGTGTTGGGCTTAGGGTTAGGGTTTAGTGTTAGGGTTAGCATTAAGGATTAGGGTTAGGGTCAGGGTTAAATGCTTGGGGGCGGGTAATGCTTAGGGTCAGGGTTAAGGTTCACGGATAGGGTTAGTGTTAAGGGTTACGGGTAGGTTTAGGGATCAGGGTTAGTGTTAGCATTAGTGCTTAAGGTTAGGACTAGGCGGTAGGTTAGATTTAGGGTTAGATCTAGGCGTTAGGGTAAGGGCTAGCGTTAGGGTTAAGAGATAGGGTTAGGTTTAATGCTTAGGATTAGGGTTAGGGTTTGGGGTTAAAGTAAGTGTTAGGGGTTAGGTTTAAGGATCCAAGGTTAGGGTTAGTTTTAGCTGTAGTGTTAGGGTTAGGGATAAGGGATCCCATTAGCATTAAGGGTCTTCCTTACTGTAGGGTTAAGGGTTAGGCTAAGAGTTAAAGGTTAAGGTTAGGGTCAGTGTTAAGATTTAGGGTGAGGGTTAACGGTTAGGGTAAAGGTTAAGCGTTAGGGTTAGGGATTAGTGATTAGGGTTTTTGGTTAGTGTTAGGGTTAGCGGTTAGGAGTTAGTGTTTTATGAAGGGGTATGGTTAAAATTAGGATTGGGGTTAGAGTTAGGGTGAGGTATAGGGGTTAGTTTTAGGGTAAAAGGATAGGATTAGGGTTACAGGTTGGGCTTAGGTTTAGGGTTAAAGTTTACTGCTAGGGTTAGGGAGAGGGTTCAGGGTTAGCTTTAGGGGTTCTGGTTAGGATTAGGTGTTAGGTTAGTGTCAGGGTTAGGTCTAGTCGTGAGGGTAAGGTTTAGGGTTAGCTTTAAGAGCTAGGGTTAGGTTTAATGGTTAGGATTAGGATTAGGGTTAAGGGTTAGGGTAAGGCTTAGGGGTTAGGGTGAAGGGTTAGGGTCAAGGGTTAGGGTTTTTGTTAGGCATAGCGTTGGGGTTAGAAGTAAGGGTTACTGTCAGTGTTAGGGTTGTAGGTAGGGTTACAGTTAGGGTTAGCGGTTTTGAATTAGGGTTAGGGATTAGGTGTCACAGTGATGACTAGGATATAGCGTTAGAATTATGGGATAGGGGTTGTTCTCAGGAAATGGGTTATGCATTACCGTTAGGATAAGAGGTTAAAGTTAGGCGCACGGTGAGGTTTACGTGTTAAGGGGAGAAATAGGTACAGGGTTGGGTGCTATGTTCAGGGTTAGGGTTATCTGTTAAAGGTATTGTTTATGCTTAGTGCACGGGCCCTGTCTGCATTAGGCAGCGGGGGGAGTTAGGGGGCTGGGCTTGTACCCGGGAACCCACTCTATCATACTCTGGGTATGGGCCCGTGGGTTTCATGCAGGACACAGTGGTAGAGCCTCCTTTCACGCATGGCATGGGAGGATTGCAGGCTTTCTAAACTCTAAGAAAGCAAGAAGTCTGAGAATTAGATTTAGGGTTAGGATTCTTGTTAGGGTTAAGGATGAAGTTTAGTGTTAGGGTGAGGGCTTAGGGTTAGGGCTTAGCGTTAGGGTTAAAGGTTACTCTTAGGTTTAACGGTTACACTTTGGTTTAGGGTTGAGGTTTACGGTTAGGGTTAAGATGAGGGGTTAGGGTTTGGTACAGGGTTAGGGTTAAGTGTAAGGTTTAGGGTTGAAGATTAGGATTAGGGTTAGGATTAAAGGTTAGGGTGAGAGTTAAGGCTTAGTGTTAAGGTTAAGAGTTAGGGTTTAGGGTTAGGTTTAGGGTTAGGGTTAGTTTTAGGGTTAGAGTTATGTGCTATGGTTTGTGTTAGAGGTTAGGTTTAGGTTTACTGGTCACGGTTAGGGTTACGTTTAGGGGGTAGCATTAGGGTTAGGGTTAGGGTTAGGGTTAAGGGATAGGATTAGGGTTAAGTGTTGGAATTAGGGTTAGGGTTTAGTGTTAGGGTTATCATTAAGGATTAGGTTTAGGGTCAGGGTTAAATGCTTGGGTGCGGGTAATGGTTAGGGTCAGGGTTAAGGTTCACGCATAGGGTTAGTGTTAAGGGTTATGGGTAGGTTTAGGGTTCAAGGTTAGAGTTAGCATTAGGGCTTAAGGTTAGGATTAGGCGGTAGGTTAGATTTAGGGTTAGATCTAGGCGTTAGGGTAAGGGCTAGCGTTAGGGTTAAGAGATAGGTTTAGGTTTAATGCTTAGGATTAGGGTTAGGGTTTGGGGTTAAAGTAAGTGTTAGGGGTTTTTTTAAGGATCAAAGGTTAGGGTTATTTTTAGCTGTAGTGTTAGGGTTAGGGATATGGAATCCCATTAGCATTAAGGGTCTTCCTTACTGTAGGGTTAAGGGTTAGGCTAAGAGTTAAAGGTTAAGGTTCGGGTCAGTGTTAAGATTTAGGATGAGGTTTAACAGTTAGGGTAAAGGTTAAGCGTTTGGGTTAGGGATTAGTGATTAGGGTTTTTGGTTAGTGTTAAGGTTAGCGGTTAGGAGTTAGTGTTTTATGAAGGGGTATGGTTAGAATTAGGATTGGGGTTAGAGTTAGGGTGAGGTATAGGGGTTAGGTTTAGGGGTTAGTTTTAGGGTAAAAGGATAGGATTAGGGTTACGGGTTGGGCTTAGGTTTAGGGTTAAAGTTTACTACTAGGGTTAGGGATAGGTTGCAGGGTTAGCTTTAGGGGTTCTGGTTAGAGTTAAGTGTTAGGTTAGTGTCAGGGTTAGGTCTAGTCGTGAGGGTAAGGTTTAGGGTTAGCTTTAAGAGCTAGGGTTAGGTTTAATGGTTAGGATTACGATTAGGGTTAAGGGTTAGGGTAAGGCTTAGGAGTTAGGGTGAAGGGTTAGGGTTTTTGTTAGGCATAGCGTTGGGGTTAGAAGTAAGGGTTACTGTCAGTGTTAGGGTTGTAGGTAGGGTTACAGTTAGGGTTAGCGGTTTTGAATTAGGGTTAGGGATTAGGTGTCACAGTGATGACTAGGATATAGCGTTAGAATTATGGGATAGAGGTTGTTCTCAGGAAATGGGTTATGCATTACCGTTAGGATAAGAGGTTAAAGTTAGGCGCACGGTGAGGTTTACGTGTTAAGGGGAGAAATAGGTACAGGGTTGGGTGCTATGTTCAGGGTTAGGGTTATCTGTTAAAGGTATTGTTTATGCTTAGTGCACGGGCCCTGTGTGCATTAGGCAGCGGGGGGAGTTAGGGGGCTGGGCTTGTACCCGGGAACCCACTCTATCATACTCTGGGTATGGGCCCGTGGGTTTCATGCAGGACACAGTGGTAGAGCCTCCTTTCACGCATGGCATGGGAGGATTGCAGGCTTTCTAAACTCTAAGAAAGCAAGAAGTCTGTGAATTAGATTTAGGGTTAGGATTATGGTTAGGGTTAAGGATGAAGTTTAGTGTTAGGGTGAGGGCTTAGGGTTAGGGCTTAGCGTTAGGGTTAAAGGTTACTCTTAGGTTTAACGGTTACACTTTGGTTTAGGGTTGAGGTTTACGGTTAGGGTTAAGATGAGGGGTTAGGGTTTGGTACAGGGTTAGGGTTAAGTGTTAGGTTTAGGGTTGAAGATTAGGATTAGGGTTAGGATTAAAGGTTAGCGTGAGAGTTAACGCTTAGGGTTAAGGTTAAGAGTTAGGGTTTAGAGTTAGAGTTAGGGTTAGTTTTAGGGTTAGAGTTATGTGCTATGGTTTGTGTTAGAGGTTAAGGTTAGGTTTACTGGTCACGGTTAGGGTTACGTTTAGGGGGTAGCATTAGGGTTAGGGTTAGGGTTAGGGGATAGGATTAGGGATAAGTGTTGGGCTTAGGGTTAGGGTTTAGTGTTAGGGTTAGTAGTAAGGATTAGGGTTAGGGTCAAGGTTAAATGCTTGGGTGCGGGTAATGGTTAGGGTCAGGGTTAAGGTTCACGGATAGGGTTAGTGTTAAGGGTTACGGGTAGGTTTAGGGTTCAGGGTTAGAGTTAGCATTAGGGCTTAAGGTTAGGATTAGGCGGTAGGTTAGACTTAGGGTTAGATCTAGGCCTTAGGGTAAGGGCTAGCGTTAGGGTTAAGAGATAGGGTTAGGTTTAATGCTTAGGATTAGGGTTAGGGTTTGGGGTTAAAGTAAGTGTTAGGGGTTAGGTTTAAGGATCCAAGGTTAGGGTTATTTTTAGCTGTAGTGTTAGGGTTAGGGATAAGGGATCCCATTAGCATTAAGGGTCCTCCTTCCTGTATGGTTAAGGGTTAGGCTTAGAGTTAAATGTTAAGCTAGGGTCAGTGTTAAGATTCAGGGTGAGGGTTAACGGTTAGGGTAAAGGTTAAGCGTTAGGGTTAGGGATTAGTGATTAGGGTTTTTGGTTAGTGTTAGGGTTAGCGGTTAGGAGTTAGTGTTTTATGAAGGGGTATGGTTAGAATTGGGATTCGGGTTAGAGTTAGGGTGAGGTATAGGGGTTAGGTTTAGGGGTTAGTTTTAGGGTAAAAGGATAGGATTAGGGTTACGGGTTGGGCTTAGGTTTAGGGTTAAAGTTTACTGCTAGGGTTAGGGATAGGGTTCAGGGTTAGCTTTAGGGGTTCTGGTTAGGGTTAGGTGTTAGGTTAGTGTCAGGGTTAGGTCTAGTAGTGAGGGTAAGGTTTAGGGTTAGCATTAAGAGCTAGGGTTAGGTTTAATGGTTAGGATTAGGATTAGGGTTAAGGGTTAGGGTAAGTCTTAGGGGCTAGGGTGAAGGGTTAGGGTCAAGGGTTAGGGTATTTGTTAGGCATAGCGTTGGGGTTAGAAGTAAGGGTTACTGTCAGTGTCAGGGTTGTAGGTAGGGTTACGGTTAGGGTTAGCGGTTTAGAATTAGGGTTAGGGATTAGGTGTCACAGTGATGACTAGGAGATAGGGTTAGAATTATGGGATAGGGGTTGTTGTCAGGAAATGGGTTATGCATTAACGTTAGGATAAGAGGTTAAAGTTAGGCGCACGGTGAGGTTTACGTGTTAAGGGGAGAAATAGGAACAGGGTTGGGTGTTATGTTCAGGGTTAGGGCTATCTGTTAAAGGTATTGTTTATGCTTAGTGCACGGGCCCTGTCTGCATTGGGCGGGCGGGGGGAGTTTAGGGGGCTGGGATTGTACCCGGGAACCCACTCTATCATACTCTGGGTATGGGTCCGTGGGTTTCATACAGGACACAGTGGTAGAGCCTCCTTTCACGCATGGCATGGGAGGATTGCAGGCTTTCTAAACTCTAAGAAAGCAAGAAGTCTGAGAATTAGATTTAGGGTTAGGATTATGGTTAGGGTTAAGGATGAAGTTTAGTGTTAGGGTGAGGGCTTAGGGTTAGGGATTAGGATTAGGGTTAAAGGTTACTCTTAGGTTTAACGGTTACACTTTGGTTTAGGGTTGAGGTTTACGGTTAGGGTTAAGATGAGGGGTTAGGGTTTGGTACAGGGTTAGGGTTAAGTGTAAGGTTTAGGGTTGAATATTAGGATTAGGGTTAGGATTATAGGATAGCGTGAGAGTTAACGCTTAGGGTTAAGGTTAAGTGTTAGTGTTTAGGGTTAGGTTTAGGGTTAGGGTTAGTTTTAGCGTTAGAGTTATGTGCTATGGTTTGTGTTAGAGGTTAGGGTTAGGTTTACTGGTGACGGGTAGGGTTACGTTTAGGGGTTAGCATTAGGGTTAGGGTTAGGGTTAGGGTTAAGGGATAGGATTACGGTTAAGTGTTGGCCTTAGGGTTAGGGTTTAGTGTTAGGGTTATCATTAAGGACTAGGGGTAGGGTCAGGGTTAAATGCCTGGGTGCGGGTAATGGTTAGAGTCAGGGTTAAGGTTCACGGATAGGGTTAGTGTTAAGGGTTACGGGTAGGTTTAGGGTTCAGGGTTAGAGTTAGCATTAGGGCTTAAGGTTAGGATTAGGCGGTAGGTTCGATTTAGGGTTAGATCTAGGCGTTCGGGTAAGGGCTAGCGTTAGGGTTAAGAGATAGGGTTAGGTTTAATGCTTAGGATTAGGGTTAGGGTTTGGGGTTAAAGTAAGTGTTAGGGGTTAGGTTTAAGGATGAAAGGTTACTGTTATTTTTAGCTGTAGTGTTAGGGTTACGGAAAAGGGATCCCATTAGCATTAAGGGTCTTCCTTACTGTAGGGTTAAGGGTTAGGCTTAGAGTTAAAGGTTAAGGTTAGGGTCAGTGTTAAGATTTAGGGTGAGGGTTAACGGTTAGGGTAAAGGTTAAGCGTTAGGGTTAGGGATTAGTGATTAGGGTTTTTGGTTAGTGTTAGGGTTAGCGGTTAGGAGTTAGTGTTTTATGAAGGGGTATGGTTAGAATTAGGATTGGGGTTAGAGTTAGGGTGAGGTATAGGGGTTAGGTTTAGGGGTTAGTTTTAGGGTAAAAGGATAGGATTAGGGTTACGGGTTGGGCTTAGGTTTAGGGTTAAAGTTTACTGCTACGGTTAGGGATAGGGTTCAGGCTTAGCTTTAGGGGTTCTGGTTAGGGTTAGGTGTTAGGTTAGTGTCAGGGTTAGGTCTAGTCGTGAGGGCAAGGTTCAGGGTTATCTTTAAGAGCTAGGGTTTGGTTTAATGGTTAGGATTAGGATTAGGGTTAAGGGTTAGGGTAAGGCTTAGGGGTTAGGGTGCAGGGTTAGGGTTTTTGTTAGGCATAGCGTTGGGTTTAGAAGTAAGGGTTACTGTCAGTGTTAGGGTTGTAGGTAGGGTTACGGTTAGGGTTAGCGGTTTAGAATTAGGGTTAGGGATTAGGTGTCACAGTGATGACTAGGAGATAGGGTTAGAATTATGGGATAGGGGTTGTTCTCAGGAAATGGGTTATGCATTAACGTTAGGATAAGAGGTTAAAGTTAGGCGCACGGTGAGGTTTACGTGTTAAGGGGAGAAATAGGAACAGGGTTGGGTGTTATGTTCAGGGTTAGGGTTATCTGTTAAAGGTTTTGTTTATGCTTAGCGCACGGGCCCTGTCTGCATTAGGCAGGCGGGGGGAGTTTAGGGGGCTGGGATTGTACCCGGGAACCCACTCTATCATACTCTGGGTATGGGCCCGTGGGTTTCATGCAGGACACAGTGGTAGAGCCTCCTTTCACGCATGGCATGGGAGGATTGCAGGCTTTCTAAACTCTAAGAAAGTAAGAAGTCTGAGAATTAGATTTAGGGTTAGGATTATGGTTAGGGTTAAGGATGAAGTTTAGTGTTAGGGTGAGGGCTTAGGGTTAGGGATTAGGGTTAGGGTTAAAGGTTACTCTTAGGTTTAACGGTTACACTTTGGATTAGGGTTGAGGTTTACGGTTAGGGTTAAGATGAGGGGTTAGGGTTTGGTACAGGGTTAGGGTTAAGTGTTAGGTTTAGGGTTGAAGATTAAGATTAGGGTTAGGATTAAAGGTTAGCGTGAGAGTTAACGCTTAGGGTTAAGGTTAAGAGTTAGGGTTTAGGGTTAGTGTTGGGGTTAGGTTTAGTTTTAGGGTTAGAGTTATGTGCTATGGTTTGTGTTAGAGGTTAAGGTTAGGTTTACTGGTCACGGTTAGGGTTACGTTTAGGGGTTTGCGTTAGGGTTAGGGTTAAGGGATAGGATTAGGGTTAAGTGTTGGGCTTAGGGTGAGGGTTTAGTGTTAGGGTTATCATTAAGGATTAGTGGTAGGGTCAGGGTTAAATGCTTGGGTGCGGGTAATGGTTAGGGTCAGGGTTAAGGTTCACGGATAGGGTTAGTGTTAAGGGTTACGGGTAGGTTTAGGGTTCAGGGTTAGAGTTAGCATTAGGGCTTAAGGTTAGGATTAGGCCATAGGTTCGATTTAGGGTTAGATCTAGGCATTAGGGTAAGGGCTAGCGTTAGGGTTAAGAGATAGGGTTAGGTTTAATGCTTAGGATTAGGGTTAGGGTTTGGGGTTAAAGTAAGTGTTAGGGGTTAGGTTTAAGGATCAAAGGTTAGGGTTATTTTTAGCTGTAGTGTTAGGGTTAGGGATAAGGGATCCCATTAGCATTAAGGGTCTTCCTTACAGTAGGGTTAAGGGTTAGGCTTAGAGTTAAAGGTTAAGGTTAGGGTCAGTGTTAAGATTTAGGGTGAGGGTTAACGGTTAGGGTAAAGGTTAAGCGTTAGGGTTAGGGATTAGTGATTAGGGTTTTTGGTTAGTGTTAGGGTTAGCGTTTAGGAGTTAGTGTTTTATGAAGGGGTATGGTTAGATTTAGGATTGGGGTTAGAGTTAGGGTGAGGTATAGGGGTTAGGTTTAGGGGTTAGTTTTAGGGTAAAAGGATAGGATTAGGGTTACGGGTTGGGCTTAGGTTTAGGGTTAAAGTTTACTGCTAGGGTTAGGGATAGGGTTCAGGGTTAGCTTTAGGGGTTCTGGTTAGGGTTAGGTGTTAGGTTAGTGTCAGGGTTAGGTCTAGTCGTGAGGGTAAGGTTTAGGGTTACCTTTAAGAGCTAGGGTTAGGTTTAATGGTTAGGATTAGGATTAGGGTTAAGGGTTAGGGTAAGGCTTAGGGGTTAGGGTGAGGGGTTAGGGTTTTTATTAGGCATAGCGTTGGGGTTAGAAGCAAGGGTTACTGTCAGTGTTAGGGTTGTAGGTAGGGATACGGTTTGGGTTAGCGGTTTAGAATTAGGGTTAGGGATTAGGTGTCACAGTGATGACTAGGAGATAGGGTTAGAATTATGGGATAGGGGTTGTTCTCAGGAAATGGGTTATGCATTAACGTTAGGATAAGAGGTTAAAGTTAGGCGCACGGTGAGGTTTACGTGTTAAGGGGAGAAATAGGAACAGGGTTGGGTGTTACGTTCAGGGTTAGGGTTATCTGTTAAAGGTATTGTTTATGCTTAGCGCACGGGCCCTGTCTGCATTAGGCGGGCGGGGGGAGTTTAGGGGGCTGGGATTGTACCCGGGAACCCACTCTATCATACTCTGGGTATGGGCCCGTGGGTTTCATGCAGGACACAGTGGTAGAGCCTCCTTTCACGCATGGCATGGGAGGATTGAAGGCTTTCTAAACTCTAAGAAAGCAAGAAGTCTGAGAATTAGATTTAGGGTTAGGATTATGGTTAGGGTTAAGGATGAAGTTTAGTGTTAGGGTGAGGGCTTAGGGTTAGGGATTAGGGTTAGGGTTAAAGGTTACTCTTAGGTTTAACGGTTACACTTTGGTTTAGGGTTGAGGTTTACGGTTAGGGTTAAGATGAGGGGTTAGGGTTTGGTACAGGGTTAGGGTTAAGTGTTAGGTTTCGGGTTGAAGATTAGGATTAGGGTTAGGATTAAAGGTTAGCGTGAGAGTTAACGCTTAGGCTTAAGGTTAAGAGTTAGGGTTTAGTGTTAGGGTTAGGGTTAGTTTTAGGGTTAGAGTTATGTGCTATGGTTTGTGTTAGAGGTTAGGGTTAGGTTTACTGGTCACGGTTAGGGTTACGTTTAGGGGGTAGCATTAGGGTTAGGGTTAGGGTTAAGGGATAGGATTAGGGATAAGTGTTGGGCTTAGGGTTAGGGTTTAGTGTTAGGGTTATCATTAAGGATTAGGGGAAGGGTCAGGGTTAAATGCTTGGGTGCGGGTAATGGTTAGGGTCAGGGTTAAGGTTCACGGACAGGGTTAGTGTTAAGGGTTACGGGTAGGTTTAGGGTTCAGGGTTAGAGTTAGCATTAGGGCTTAAGGTTAGGATTAGGCGGTAGGTTAGACTTAGGGTTAGATCTAGCCCTTAGGGTAAGGGCTAGCGTTAGGGTTAAGAGATAGGGTTAGGTTTAATGCTTAGGATTAGGGTTAGGGTTTGGGGTTAAAGTAAGTGTTAGGGGTTAGGTTTAAGGATCAAAGGTTAGGGTTATTTTTAGCTGTAGTGTTAGGGTTAGGGATAAGGGATCCCATTAGCATTAAGGGTCTTCCTTACTGTAGGGTTAAGGGTTAGGCTTAGAGTTAAAGGTTAAGGTTAGAGTCAGTGTTAAGATTTAGGGTGAGGGTTAACGGTTAGGGTAAAGGTTAAGCGTTAGGGTTAGGGATTAGTGATTAGGGTTTTTGGTTTTGTTAGGGTTAGCGGTTAGGAGTTAGTGTTTTATGAAGGGGTATGGTTAGAAATAGGATTGGGGTTAGAGTTAGGGTGAGGTATAGGGGTTAGGTTTAGGGGTTAGTTTTAGGGTAAAAGGATAGGATTAGGGTTACGGGTTGGGCTTAGGTTTAGGGTTAAAGTTTACTGCTAGTGTTAGGGATAGGGATCAGGGTTAGCTTTAGGGGTTCTGGTTAGGGTTAGGTGTTAGGTTAGTGTCAGGATTAGGTCTAGTCGTGAGGGTAAGGTTTAGGGTTAGCTTTAAGAGCTAGGGTTAGGTTTAATGGTTAGGATTAGGATTAGGGTTAAGGGTTAGGGTAAGGCTTAGGGGTTAGGGTGAAGGGTTAGGGTCAAGGGTTAGGGTTTTTGTTAGGCATAGCGTTGGGGTTAGAAGCAAGGGTTACTGTCAGTGTTA
>NW_027182916.1:485000-490000 GCF_041146395.1 Eulemur rufifrons | reverse complement strand
TTAGGGTTAGCGGTTAGGAGTTAGTGTTTTATGAAGGGTTATGGTTAGAATTAGGATTGGGGTTAGAGTTAGGGTGAGGTATAGGGGTTAGGTTTAGGGGTTAGTTTTAGGGTAAAAGGATAGGATTAGGGTTACGGGTTGGGCTTAGGTTTAGGGTTAAAGTTTACTTCTAAGGTTAGGGATAGGGTTCAGGCTTAGCTTTGGGGGTTCAGGTTAGGGTTAGGTGTTAGTTTAGTGTCAGGGTTAGGTCTAGTCGTGAGGGTAAGGTTTAGGGTTAGCTTTAAGAGCTAGGGTTAGGTTTAAAGGTTAGGATTAGGATTAGGGTTAAGGGTTAGGGTAAGGCTTAGGGGTTAAGGTGAAGGGTTAAGGTCAAGGGTTAGGGTTTTTGTTAGGCATAGCGTTGGGGTTAGAAGTAAGGTTTACTGTCAGTGTTAGGGTTGTAGGTACGGTTACGGTTAGGGTTAGCGGTTTAGAATTAGGGTTAGGGATTAGGTGTCACAGTGATGACTAGGAGATAGGGTTAGAATTATGGGATGGGGTTTTTCTCAGGAAATGGGTTATGCATTAACGTTAGGATAAGAGGTTAAAGTTAGGCGCACGGTGAGGTTTACGTGTTAAGGGGAGAAATAGGAACAGGGTTGGGTGTTATGTTCAGGGTTAGGGTTATCTGTTAAAGGTATTGTTTATGCTTAGCGCACGGGCCCTGTCTGCATTAGGCCGGCGGGGGGAGTTTAGCGGGCTGGGATTGTACCCGGGAACCCACTCTATCATACTCTGGGTATGGGCCCGTGGGTTTCATGCAGGACACAGTGGTAGAGCCTCCTTTCAAGCATGGCATGGGAGGATGGCAGGCTTTCTAAACTCTAAGAAAGCAAGAAGTCTGAGAATTAGATTTAGGGTTAGGATTATGGTTAGGGTTAAGGATGAAGTTTAGTGTTAGGGTGAGGGATTAGGGTTAGGGATTAGGGTTAGGGTTAAAGGTTACTCTTAGATTTAACGGTTACACTTTGGTTTAGGGTTGAGGTTTACGGTTAGGGTTAAGATGAGGGGTTAGGGTTTGGTACAGGGTTAGGGTTAAGTGTAAGGTTTAGGGTTGAATATTAGGATTAGGGTTAGCATTATAGTATAGCGTGAGAGTTAACGCTTAGGGTTAAGGTTAAGAGTTAGGGTTTAGGGTTAGGTTTAGGGTTAGGGTTAGTTTTAGGGTTAGAGTTATGTGCTATGGTTTGTGTTAGAGGTTAGGGTTAGGTTTACTGGTGACGGTTAGGGTTACGTTTAGCGGTTAGCATTAGGTTTAGGGTTAGGGTTAGGGTTAAGGGATAGGATTATGGTTAAGTGTTGGCCTTAGGGTTAGGGTTTAGTGTTAGGGTTATCATTAAGGACTAGGGGTAGGGTCAGGGTTAAATGCCTGGGTGCGGGTAATGGTTAGGGTCAGGGTTAAGGTTCACGGATAGGGTTAGTGTTAAGGGTTACGGGTAGGTTTAGGGTTCAGGGTTAGAGTTAGCATTAGGGCTTAAGGTTAGGATTAGGCGGTAGGTTCGATTTAGGGTTAGATCTAGGCGTTCGGGTAAGGGCTAGCGTTAGGGTTAAGAGATAGGGTTAGGTTTAATGCTTAGGATTAGGGTTAGGGTTTGGGGTTAAAGTAAGTGTTAGGGGTTAGGTTTAAGGATCCAAGGTTAGGGTTATTTTTAGCTGTAGTGTTAGGGTTACGGAAAAGGGATCCCATTAGCATTAAGGGTCTTCCTTACTGTAGGGTTAAGGGTTAGGCTTAGAGTTAAAGGTTAAGGTTAGGGTCAGTGTTAAGATTTAGGGTGAGGGTTAACGGTTAGGGTAAAGGTTAAGCGTTAGGGTTAGGGATTAGTGATTAGGGTTTTTGGTTAGTGTTAGGGTTAGCGGTTAGGAGTTAGTGTTTTATGAAGGGGTATGGTTAGAATTAGGATTGGGGTTAGAGTTAGGGTGAGGTATAGGGGTTAGGTTTAGGGGTTAGTTTTAGGGTAAAAGGATAGGATTAGGGTTACGGGTTGGGCTTAGGTTTAGGGTTAAAGTTTACTGCTAGGGTTAGGGATAGGGTTCAGGGTTAGCTTTAGGGGTTCTGGTTAGGGTTAGGTGTTAGGTTAGTGTCAGGGTTAGGTCTAGTCGTGAGGGCAAGGTTCAGGGTTATCTTTAAGAGCTAGGGTTAGGTTTAATGGTTAGGATTAGGATTAGGGTTAAGGGTTAGGGTAAGGCTTAGGGGTTAGGGTGCAGGGTTAGGGTTTTTGTTGGGCATAGCGTTGGGGTTAGAAGTAAGGGTTACTGTCAGTGTTAGGGTTGTAGGTAGGGTTACGGTTAGGGTTAGCGGTTTAGAATTAGGGTTAGGGATTAGGTGTCACAGTGATGACTAGGAGATAGGGTTAGAATTATGGGATAGGGGTTGTTCTCAGGAAATGCGTTATGCATTAACGTTAGGATAAGAGGTTAAAGTTAGGCGCACGGTGAGGTTTACGTGTTAAGGGGAGAAATAGGAACAGGGTTGGGTGTTATGTTCAGGGTTAGGGTTATCTGTTAAAGGTATTGTTTATGCTTAGCGCACGGGCCCTGTCTGCATTAGGCTGGCTGGGGGAGTTTACGGGGCTGGGATTGTACCCGGGAACCCACTCTATCATACTCTGGGTATGGGCCCGTGGGTTTCATGCAGGACACAGTGGTAGAGCCTCCTTTCACCCATGGCATGGGAGGATGGCAGGTTTTCTAAACTCTAAGAAAGCAAGAAATGTGAGAATGAGATTTAGGGTTGGATTATGGTTAGGGTTAAGGATGAAGTTTAGTGTTAGGGTGAGGGCTTAGGGTTAGGTATTAGGGTTAGGGTTAAAGGTTACTCTTAGGTTTAACGATTACACTTTGGTTTAGGGTTGAGGTTTACGATTAGGGTTAAGATGAGGGGTTAGGTTATGGTACAGGGTTAGGGTTAAGTCTTAGGTTTAGTGTTGAAGATTAGGATTAGGATTAGGATTAAAGGTTAGCGTGAGAGTTAACGCTTAGGGTTAAGGTTAAGAGTTAGGGTTTAGGGTTAGGGTTAGGGATAGGGTTAGTTTTAGTTAGTTTAGTGCTATGGTTTGTGTTAGAGGTTAGGGTTAGGTTTAATGGTCACGGTTACGGTTACGTTTAGGGGTTAGCATTAGGGTTATAGTTATGGGATAGGATTAGGGATAAGTGTTGGGCTTAGGGTTAGGGTTTAGTGTTAGGGTTATCATTAAGGATTAGGGGTAGTGTCAGGGTTAAATGCTTGGGTGCGGGTAATGTTTAGGGTCAGGGTTAAGGTTGACGGATAGGGTTAGTGTTAAAGGTTACGGGTAGGTTTAGGGTTCAGGGTTAGAGTTGGCATTAGGGCTTAAGTTTAGGATTAGGCGGTAGGTTCGATTTAGGGTTAGATCTAGGCGTTAGGGTAAGGGCTAGCGTTAGGGTTAAGAGATAGGGTTAGGTTTAATGCTTAGGATTAGGGTTAGGGTTTGGGGTTAAAGTAAGTGTTAGGGGTTAGGTTTAAGGATCAAAGGTTAGGGTTATTTTTAGCTGTAGTGTTAGGGTTAGGGATAAGGGATCCCATTAGCATTAAGGGTCTTCCTTACTGTAGGGTTAAGGGTTAGGCTTAGAGTTAAAGTTTAAGGTTAGGGTCAGTGTTAAGATTTGGGGTAGGGTTAACGGTTAGGGTAAAGGTTAAGCGTTAGGGTTAGGGATTAGTGATTAGGGTTTTTGGTTAGTGTTAGGGTTAGCGGTTAGGAGTTAGTGTTTTATGAAGGGGTATGGTTAGAATTAGGATTGGGGTTAGAGTTAGGGTGAGAATAGGGGTTAGGTTTAGAGTAAAAGGATAGGATTAGGGTTACGGGTTGTGCTTAGGTTTAGGGTTAAAGTTTACTGCTAGGATTAGGGATAGGGTTCAGGCTTAGCTTTAGGGGTTCTGGTTAGGGTTAGGTGTTAGGTTAGTGTCAGGGTTAGGTCTAGTCGTGAGGGTAAGGTTTAGGGTTAGCTTTAAGAGCTAGGGTTAGGTTTAATGGTTAGGATTAGGATTAGGGTTAAGGGTTAGGGTAAGGCTCAGGGGTTAGGGTGAAGGGATAGGGTCAAGGGTTAGGGTTTTTGTTAGGCATAGCGTTGGGTTTAGAAGTAAGGGTTACTGTCAGTGTTAGGGTTGTAGGTAGGGTTACGGTTAGGGTTAGCGGTTTAGAATTAGGGTTAGGGATTAGGTGTCACAGTGATGACTAGGAGATAGGGTTAGAATTATGGGATAGGGGTTGTTCTCAGGAAATGGGTTATGCATTAACGTTAGGATAAGAGGTTAAAGTTAGGCGCACGGTGAGGTTTACGTGTTAAGGGGAGAAATACGAACAGGGTTGGGTGTTACGTTCAGGGTTAGGGTTATCTGTTAAAGGTATTGTTTATGCTTAGCACACGGGCCCTGTCTGCATTAGGCGGGCGGGGGGAGTTTAGCGGCCTGGGATTGTACCCGGCAAACCACTCTATCATACCCTGGGTATGGGCCCGTGGGTTTCATGCAGGACACAGTGGTAGAGCCTCCTTTCACCCATGGCATGGGAGGATTGCAGGCTTTCTAAACTCTAAGAAAGCAAGAAGTCTGAGAATTAGATTTAGGGTTAGGATTCTGGTTAGGGTTAACGATGAAGTTTAGTGTTAGGGTGAGGGCTTAGGGTTAGGGATTAGGGTTAGGGTTAAAGGTTACTCTTAGGTTTAACGGTTACACTTTGGTTTAGGGTTGAGGTTTACGGTTAGGGTTTAGATGAGGGGTTAGTGTTTGGTACAGGGTTAGGGTTAAGTGTTAGGTTTAGGGTTGAAGATTAGGATTAGGGTTAGGATTAAAGGTTAGCGTGAGAGTTAACGCTTAGGGTTAAGGTTAAGAGTTAGGGTTTAGGGTTAGGGTTAGGGTTAGGGTTAGTTTTAGGGTAAGAGTTATGTGCTATGGTTTGTGTTAGAGGTTAGGGTTAGGTTTACTGGTCACGGTGAGGGTTACGTTT
>NW_027182916.1:470000-472500 GCF_041146395.1 Eulemur rufifrons | reverse complement strand
CTTTAGGGGTTCTGGTTAGGGTTAGGTATTAGGTTAGTGTCAGCGTTAGGTCTAGTCGTGAGGGTAAGGTTTAGGGTTAGCTTTAAGAGCTAGGGTTAGGTTTAATGGTTAGGATTAGGATTAGGGTTAAGGGTTAGGGTAAGGCTTAGGGGTTAGTGTGAAGGGTTAGGATCAAGGGTTAGGGTTTTTGTTAGGCATAGCGTTGGGGTTAGAAGTAAGGGTTACTGTCAGTGTTAGGGTTGTAGGTAGGGTTACGGTTAGGGTTAACGGTTTAGAATTAGGGTTAGGGATTAGGTGTCACAGTGATGACTAGGAGATAGGGTTATTATTATGGGATAGGGGTTTTTCTCAGGAAATGGTTTATGCATTAACGTTAGGATAAGAGGTTAAAGTTAGGCGCACGGTGAGGTTTACGTGTTAAGGGGAGAAATAGGAACAGGGTTGAGTGTTATGTTCAGGGATAGGGTTATCTGTCAAAGGTATTGTTTATGCTTAGCGCACGGGTCCTGTCTGCATTAGGCGGGCGGGGGGAGTTTAGGGGGCTGGGATTGTACCCGGGAACCCACTCTATCATACTCTGGGTATGGGCCCGTGGGTTTCATGCAGGACACAGTGGTAGAGCCTCCTTTCACGCATGGCATGGGAGGATGGCAGGCTTTCCAAACTCTAAGAAAGCAAGAAGTCTGAGAATGAGATTTAGGGTTAGGATTATGGTTAGGGTTAAGGATGAAATTTAGTGTTAGGGTGAGGGCTTAGGGTTAGGGATTAGGGTTAGGGTTAAAGGCTACTCTTAGGTTTAACGGCTACACTTTGGTTTAGGGTTGAGGTTTACGGTTAGGGTTAAGATGACGGGTTAGGGTTTGGTACAGTGTTAGGGTTAAGTGTTAGGTTTAGGGTTGAAGATTAGGATTAGGTTTAGGATTAAAGGTTAGCGTGAGAGTTAACGCTTAGGGTTAAGGTTAAGAGTTAGGGTTTAGGGTTAGGGTTGGGGTTAGGTTTAATTTAAGGGTTAGAGTTATGTGCTATGGTTTGTGTTAGAGGTTAAGTTTAGGTTTACTGGTCACGGTTAGGGTTACGTTTAGGGGTTTGCGTTAGGGTTAGGGTTAAGGGATAGGATTAGGGTTAAGTTTTGGGCTTAGGGTTAGGGTTTAGTGTTAGTGTTATCATTAAGGATTAGGGGTAGGGTCAGGGTTAAATGCTTGGGTGTGGGTAATGGTTAGGGTCAGGGTTAAGGTTCACGGATAGGGTTAGTGTTAAGGGTTACGGGTAGGTTTAGGGTTCAGGGTTAGAGTTAGCATTAGGGCTTAAGGTTAGGATTAGGCGGTAGGTTCGATTTAGGGTTAGATCTAGGCGTTAGGGTAAGGGCTAGCGTTACGGTTCAGAGATAGGGTTAGGTTTAATGCTTAGGATTAGGGTTACAGTTTGGGGTTCAAGTAAGTGTTAGGGGTTAGGTTTAAGGATCCAAGGTTAGGGTTATTTTTAGCTGTAGTGTTAGGGTTATAGATAAGGGATCCCATTAGCATTAAGGGTCTTCCTTACTGTAGGCTTAAGGGTTAGGCATAGTGTTAAAGGTTAAGGTTAGGGTCAGTGTTAAGATTTAGGGTGAGGGTTAACGGTTAGGGTAAAGGTTAAGTGTTAGGGTTAGGGATTAGTGATTAGGGTTTTTGGTTAGTGTTAGGGTTAGCGGTTAGTGTTTTATGAAGGGGTATGGTTAGAATTAGGATTGGGGTTAGAGTTAGGGTGAGGTATAGGGGTTACTTTTAGGGGTTAGTTTTAGAGTAAAAGGATAGGATTAGGGTTTCGGGTTGGGCTTAGGTTTAGGGTTAAAGTTACTGCTAGGTTTAGCGATAGGGTTCAGGGTTAGCAT
Source organism: Eulemur rufifrons (assembly GCF_041146395.1). Classification (NCBI taxonomy): domain Eukaryota; kingdom Metazoa; phylum Chordata; class Mammalia; order Primates; family Lemuridae; genus Eulemur; species Eulemur rufifrons. The sequence goes on along the minus strand of NW_027182916.1, from coordinate 470,633 downwards.
TAGGGGTTCTGGTTAGGGTTAGGTGTTAGGTTAGTGTCAGGGTTAGGTCTAGTCGTGAGGGTAAGGTTTAGGGTTAGCTTTAAGAGCTAGGGTTAGTTTAATGGTTAGGATTAGGATTAGGGTTAAGGGTTAGGGTAAGGCTTAGGGGTTAGGGTGAAGGGTTAGGGTCAAGGGTTAGGGTGTTTGTTAGGCATAGCCTTGGGGTTAGAAGTAAGGGTTACTGTCAGTGTTAGGGTTGTAGGTGGGGTTACGGTTAGGGTTAGCGGTTTAAAATTAGGATTAGGGATTAGGTGTCACAGTGATGACTAGGAGATAGGGTTAGAATTATGGGATAGGGGTTGTTCTCAGGAAATGGGTTATGCATTAACGTTAGGATAAGAGGTTAAAGTTAGGCGCACGGTGAGGTTTACGTGTTAAGGGGAGAAATAGGAACAGGGTTGGGTGTTATGTTCAGGGTTAGGGTTATCTGTTAAAGGTATTGTTTATGCTTAGCGCACGGGCCCTGTCTGCATTAGCCGGGCGGGGGGAGTTTAGGGGGCTGGGATTGTACCCGGGAACCGACTCTATCATACTCTGGGTATGGGCCCGTGGGTTTCATGCAGGACGCAGTGGTAGAGCCTCCTTTCACGCATG
>NW_027182916.1:452500-465000 GCF_041146395.1 Eulemur rufifrons | reverse complement strand
AGGGGTACGGTTAGAATTAGGATTGGGGTTAGAGTTAGGGTGAGGTATAGGGGTTAGGTTTAGGGGTTAGTTTTAGGGTAAAAGGATAGGATTAGGGTTACGGGTTGGGCTTAGGTTTAGGGTTAAAGTTTACTGCTAGGGTTAGGGATAGGGTTCAGGGTTAGCTTTAGGGGTTCTGGTTAGGGTTAGGTATTAGGTTAGTGTCAGCGTTAGGTCTAGTCGTGAGGGTAAGGTTTAGGGTTAGCTTTAAGAGCTAGGGTTAGGTTTAATGGTTAGGATTAGGATTAGGGTTAAGGGTTAGGGTAAGGCTTAGGGGTTAGGGTGAAAGGTTAGGGTCAAGGGTTAGGGTTTTTGTTAGGCATAGCGTTGGGGTTAGAAGTAAGGGTTACTGTCAGTGTTAGGGTTGTAGGTAGGGTTACGGTTAGGGTTAGCGGTTTAGAATTAGGGTTAGGGATTAGGTGTCACAGTGATGACTAGGAGATAGGGTTATTATTATGGGATAGGGGTTTTTCTCAGGAAATGAGTTATGCATTAACGTTAGGATAAGAGGTTAAAGTTAGGCGCACGGTGAGGTTTACGTGTTAAGGGGAGAAAGAGGAACAGGGTTGGGTGTTATGTTCAGGGTTAGGGTTATCTGTCAAAGGTATTGTTTATGCTTAGCGCACGGGTCCTGTCTGCATTAGGCGGGCGGGGGGAGTTTAGGGGGCTGGGATTGTACCCGGGAACCCACTCTATCGTACTCTGGGTATGGGCCCGTGGGTTTCATGCAGGACACAGTGGTAGAGCCTCCTTTCACGCATGGCATGGGAGGATGGCAGGCTTTCCAAACTCTAAGAAAGCAAGAAGTCTGAGAATGAGATTTAGGGTTAGGATTATGGTTAGGGTTAAGGATGAAATTTAGTGTTAGGGTGAGGGCTTAGGGTTAGGGATTAGGGTTAGGGTTAAAGGCTACTCTTAGGTTTAACGGCTACACTTTGGTTTAGGGTTGAGGTTAACGGTTAGGGTTAAGATGACGGGTTAGGGTTTGGTACAGTGTTAGGGTTAAGTGTTAGGTTTAGGGTTGAAGATTAGGATTATGGTTAGGATTAAAGGTTAGCGTGAGAGTTAACGCTTAGGGTTAAGGTTAAGTGTTAGGGTTTAGGGTTAGGGTTGGGGTTAGGTTTAATTTAAGGGTTAGAGTTATGTGCTATGGTTTGTGTTAGAGGTTAAGGTTAGGTTTACTGGTCACGGTTAGGGTTACGTTTAGGGGGTAGCATTAGGGTTAGGGTTAGGGTTAGGGTTAAGGGATAGGATTAGGGTTAAGTGTTGGGCTTAGGGTTAGGGTTTAGTGTTAGTGTTATCATTAAGGATTAGGGGTAGGGTCAGGGTTAAATGCTTGGGTGTGGGTAATGGTTAGGGTCAGGGTTAAGGTTCACGGATAGGGTTAGTGTTAAGGGTTACGGGTAGGTTTAGGGTTCAGGGTTAGAGTTAGCATTAGGGCTTAAGGTTAGGATTAGGCGTTAGGTTCGATTTAGGGTTAGATCTAGGCGTTAGGGTAAGGGCTAGCGTTACGGTTCAGAGATAGGGTTAGGTTTAATGCTTAGGATTAGGGTTAGGGTTTGGGGTTCAAGTAAGTGTTAGGGGTTAGGTTTAAGGATCCAAGGTTAGGGTTATTTTTAGCTGTAGTGTTAGGGTTAGAGATAAGGGATCCCATTAGCATTAAGGGTCTTCCTTACTGTAGGCTTAAGGGTTAGGCATAGAGTTAAAGGTTAAGGTTAGGGTCAGTGTTAAGATTTAGGGTGAGGGTTAACGGTTAGGGTAAAGGTTAAGTGTTAGGGTTAGGGATTAGTGATTAGGGTTTTTGGTTAGTGTTAGGGTTAGCGGTTAGTGTTTTATGAAGGGGTATGGTTAGAATTAGGATTGGGGTTAGAGTTAGGGTGAGGTATAGGGGTTAGGTTTAGGGGTTAGTTTTAGGGTAAAAGGATAGGATTAGGGTTACGGGTTGGGCTTAGGTTTAGGGTTAAAGTTTACTGCTAGGGTTAGGGATAGGGTTCAGGCTTAGCTTTAGCGGTTCTGGTTAGGGTTAGGTGTTAGGTTAGTGTCAGGGTTAGGTCTAGTCATGAGGGTAAGGTTTAGGGTTAGCTTTAAGAGCTAGGGTTAGGTTTAATGGTTAGGATTAGGATTAGGGTTAAGGGTTAGGGTAAGGCTTAGGGGTTAGGGTGAAGGGTTAGGGTCAAGCGTTAGGGTTTTTGTTGGGCATAGCGTTGGGGTTAGAAGTAAGGGTTACTGTCAGTGTTACGGTTGTAGGTAGGGTTACGGTTAGGGTTAGCGGTTTAGAATTAGGGTTAGGGATTAGGTGTCACAGTGATGACTAGGAGATAGGGTTAGAATTATGGGATAGCGGTTGTTCTCAGGAAATGTGTTATGCATTAACGTTAGGATAAGAGGTTAAAGTTAGGCGCACGGGGAGGTTTACGTGTTAAGGGGAGAAATAGGAACAGGGTTGGGTTTTATGTTCAGGGTTAGGGTTATCTGTTAAAGGTATTGTTTATGCTTAGCGCACGGGCCCTGTCTGCATTAGGCGGGCGGGGGGAGTTTAGGGGGCTGGGATTGTACCCCGGAACCCACTCTATCATACTCTGGGTATGGGCCCATGGGTTTCATGCAGGACACAGTGGTAGAGCCTCCTTTCACCCATGGCATGGGAGGATGGCAGGCTTTCTAAACTCCAAGAAAGCAAGAAGTGTGAGAATGAGATTTAGGGTTGGATTATGGTTAGGGTTAAGGATGAAGTTTAGTGTTAGGGTGAGGGCTTAGGCTTAGGGATTAGGGTTAGGGTTAAAGGTTACTCTTAGGTTTAACGGTTACACTTTGGTTTAGGGTTGAGGTTTACGATTAGGGTTAAGATGAGGGGTTAGGTTATGGTACAGGGTTAGGGTTAAGTGTTAGGTTTAGGGTTGAAGATTAGGATTAGGTTTAGGATTAAAGGTTAGCGTGAGAGTTAACGCTTAGGGTTAAGGTTAATAGTTAGGGTTTAGGGTTAGGGTTAGGGATAGGGTTAGTTTTAGTTAGTTTAGTGCTATGGTTTGTGTTAGAGGTTAGGGTTAGGTTACCTGGTCACGGTTAGGGTTACGTTTAGGGGTTCTCATTAGGGTTAGGGTTAAGGGATAGGATTAGGGATAAGTGTTGGGCTTAGGCTTAGGGTTTAGTGTTAGGGTTATCATTAAGGATTAGGGGAAGGGTCAGGGTTAAATGCTTGGGTGCGGGTAATGGTTAGGGTCAGGGTTAAGGTTCACGGATAGGGTTAGTGTTAAGGGTTACGGGTAGGTTTAGGGTTCAGGGTTAGAGTTAGCATTAGGGCTTAAGGTTAGGATTAGGCGGTAGGTTCGATTTAGGGTTAGATCTAGGCGTTAGGGTAAGGGCTAGCGTTAGGGTTAAGAGATAGGGTTAGGTTTAATGCTTAGTATTAGGGTTAGGGTTTGGGGTTAAAGTAAGTGTTAGGGGTTAGGTTTAAGGATCCAAGGTTAGGGTTATTTTTAGCTGTAGTGTTAGGGTTAGGGATAAGGGATCCCATTAGCATTAAGGGTCTTCCTTACTGCAGGGTTAAGGGTTAGGCTTAGAGTTAAAGGTTAAGGTTAGGGTCAGTGTTAAGATTTGGGGTGAGGGTTAACGGTTATGGTAAAGGTTAAGCGTTAGGGTTAGGGATTAGTGATTAGGGTTTTTGGTTAGTGTTAGGGTTAGCGGTTAGGAGTTAGTGTTTTATGAAGGGGTATGTTTAGAATTAGGATTGGGGTTAGAGTTAGGTTGAGGTATAGGGGTTAAGTTTAGGGTAAAAGGATAGGATTAGGGTTACGGGTTGGGCTTAGGTTTAGGGTTAAAGTTTACTGCTAGGGAAAGGTATAGGGTTCAGGGTTAGCTTTAGGGGTTCTGGATAGGGTTAGGTGTTAGGTTAGTGTCAGGATTAGGTCTAGTCGTGAGGGTAAGGTTTAGGGTTAGCTTTAAGAGCTAGGGTTAGGTTTAATGGTTAGGATTAGGATAAGGGTTAAGGGTTAGGGTAAGGCTTAGGGGTTAGGGTGAAGGGTTAGGGTCAAGGGTTAGGGTTTTTGTTAGGCATAGCGTTGGGGTTAGAAGTAAGGGTTACTGTCAGTGTTAGGGTTGTAGGTAGGGTTACGGTTAGGGTTAGCGGTTTAGAATTAGGGTTAGGGATTAGGTGTCACAGTGATGACTAGGATATAGGGTTAGAATTGTGGGATAGGGGTTGTTCTCAGGAAATGGGTTATGCATTAACGTTAGGATAAGAGGTTAAAGTTAGGCGCACGGTGAAGTTTACGTGTTAAGGGGAGAAATAGGAACAGGGTTGGGTTGTTATGTTCAGGGTTAGGGTTATCTGTTAAAGGTATTGTTTATGCTTAGCGCACAGGCCCTGTCTGCATTAGGCGGGCGGGGGGAGTTTAGGGGGCTGGGATTGTACCCGGGAACCCACTCTATCATACTCTGGGTATGGGCCCGTGGGTTTCATGCAGGACACAGTGGTAGAGCCTCCTTTCACGCATGGCATGGGAGGATTGCAGGCTTTCTAAACTCTAAGAAAGCAAGAAGTCTGAGAATTAGATTTAGGGTTAGGATTATGGTTAGGGTTAAGGATGAAGTTTAGTGTAAGGGTGAGGGCTTAGGGTTAGGGATTAGGGTTAGGGTTAAAGGTTACTCTTAGGTTTAACGGTTACACTTTGGTTTAGGTTTGAGGTTTACAGTTAGGGTTAAGATGAGGGGTTAGGGTTTGGTACAGGGTTAGGGTTAAGTGTTAGGTTTAGGGTTGAAGATTAGGATTAGGGTTAGGATTAAAGGTTAGCGTGAGAGTTAACGCTTAGGGTTAAGGTTAAGATTTAGGGTTTAGGGTTAGGGTTAGGGTTAGTTTTAGGGTTAGAGTTATGTGCTATGGTTTGTATAAGAGGTTAGGGTTAGGTTTACTGGTCACGGTTAGGGTTACGTTTAGGGGGTAGCATTAGGGTTAGGTTAGGGTTAAGGGATAGGATTAGGGATAAGTGTTGGGCTTAGGGTTAGGGTTTAGTGTTAGGGTTATCATTAAGGATTAGGGGAAGGGTCAGGGTTAAATGCTTGGGTGCGGGTAATGGTTAGGGTCAGGGTTAAGGTTCACGGATAGGGTTAGTGTTAAGGGTTACGGGTAGGTTTAGGGTTCAGGGTTAGAGTTAGCATTAGGGCTTAAGGTTAGGATTAGGCGGTAGGTTAGATTTAGGGTTAGATCTAGGCGTTCGGGTAAGGGCTAGCGTTAGGGTTAAGAGATAGGGTTAGGTTTAATGCTTAGGATTAGGGTTAGGGTTTGGGGTTAAAGTAAGTGTTAGGGGTTGGGTTTAAGGATCCAAGGTTAGGGTTATTTTTAGCTGTAGTGTTAGGGTTAGGGATAAGGGATCCCATTAGCATTAAGGGTCTTCCTTACTGTAGGGTTAAGGGTTAGGCTTAGAGTTAAAGGTTAAGGTTAGCGTCTGTGTTAAGATTTAGGGTGAGGATTAACGGTTAGGGTAAAGGTTAAGCGTTAGGTTTAGGGATTAGTGATTAGGGTTTTTGGTTAGTGTTAGGGTTAGCGGTTAGGAGTTATTGTTTTATGAAGGGGTATGGTTAGAATTAGGATTGGGGTTAGAGTTAGGGTGAGGTATAGGGGTTAGGTTTAGGGGTTAGTTTTAGGGTAAAAGGATAGGATTAGGGTTACGGGTTGGGCTTAGGTTTAGGGTTAAAATTTACTGCTAGGGTTAGGGATAGGGTTCAGGGTTAGCTTTAGGGGTTCTGGTTAGGGTTAGGTGTTAGGTTAGTGTCAGGGTTAGGTCTAGTCGTGAGGGTAAGGTTTAGGGTTAGCTTTAAGAGCTAGGGTTACGTTTAATGGTTAGGATTAGGATTAGGGTTAAGGGTTAGGGTAAGGCTTAGGGGTTAGGGTGAAGGGTTAGGGTTTTTATTAGGCATAGCGTTGGGGTTAGAAGTAAGGGTTACTGTCAGTGTTAGGGTTGTAGGTAGGGTTACGGTTAGGGTTAGCGGTTTGGAATTAGGGTTAGGGATTAGGTGTCACAGTGATGACTAGGAGATAGGGTTAGAATTATGGGATAGGGGTTGTTCTCAGGAAATGCGTTATGCATTAACGTTAGGATAAGAGGTTAAAGTTAGGCACACGGTGAGGTTTACGTGTTAAGGGGAGAAATAGGAACAGGGTTGGGTGTTACGTTCAGGGTTAGGGTTATCTGTTAAAGGTATTGTTTATGCTTAGCGCACGGGCCCTGTCTGCATTAGGCGGGCGGGGGGAGTTTAGGGGGCTGGGATTGTACCCGGGAACCCACTCTATCATACTCTGGGTATGGGCCCGTGGGTTTCATGCAGGACACAGTGGTAGAGCCTCCTTTCACGCATGGCATGGGAGGATTGCAGCCTTTCTAAAGTCTAAGAAAGCAAGAAGTCTGAGAATTAGATTTAGGGGTAGGATTATGGTTAGGGATAAGGATGAAGTTTAGTGTTAGGGTGAGGATTTAGGGTTAGGGATTAGGGTTAGGGTTAAAGGCTACTCTTAGGTTTAACGGCTACACTTTGGTTTAGGGTTGAGGTTTACGGTTAGGGTTAAGATGAGGGGTTAGGGTTTGGTACAGGGTTAGGGTTAAGTGTTAGGTTTAGGGTTGAAGATTAGGATTAGGGTTAGGATTAAAGGTTAGCGTGAGAGTTAACGCTTACGGTTAAGGTTAAGGGTTAGGGTTTAGGGTTAGGATTGGGGTTAGGTTTAGTTTTAGGGTTAGAGTTATGTGCTATGGTTTGTGTTAGAGGTTAAGGTTAGGTTTACTGGTCACGGTTAGGGTTACGTTTAGGGGTTTGCGTTAGGGTTAGGGTTAAGGGATAGGATTAGGGTTAAGTGTTGGGCTTAGGGTTAGGGTTTAGTGTTAGTGTTATCATTAAGGATTAGGGGTAGGGTCAGGGTTAAATGCTTGGGTGCGGGTAATGGTTAGGGTCAGGGTTAAGGTTCACGGATAGGGTTAGTGTTAAGGGTTACGGGTAGGTTTAGGGTTCAGGGTTAGAGTTAGCATTAGGGCTTAAGGTTAGGATTAGGCGGTAGATTCGATTTAGGGTTAGATCTAGGCGTTAGGGTAAGGGCTAGCGTTAGGGATCAGAGATAGGGTTAGGTTTAATGCTTAGGATTAGGGTTAGGGTTTGGGGTTAAAGTAAGTGTTAGGGGTTAGGTTTAAGGATCAAAGGTTAGGGTTATTTTTAGCTGTAGTGTTAGGGTTAGGGATAAGGGATCCCATTAGCATTAAGGGTCTTTCTTACTGTAGGGTTAAGGGTTAGGCTTTGAGTTAAAAGTTAAGGTTAGGGTCAGTGTTAAGATTTAGGGTGAGGGTTTACGGTTAGGGTAAAGGTTAAGTGTTAGGGTTAGGGATTAGTGATTAGGGTTTTTGGTTAGTGTTTGGTTAGCGGTTAGTGTTTTATGAAGGGGTATGGTTAGAATTAGGATTGGGGTTAGAGTTAGGGTGAGGTATAGGGGTTAGGTTTAGGGGTTAGTTTTATGGTAAAAGGATAGGATTAGGGTTACGGGTTGGGCTTAGGTTTAGGGTTAAAGTTTACTGCTAGGGTAAGGTATAGGGTTCAGGGTTAGCTTTAGGGGTTCTGGATAGGGTTAGGTGTTAGGTTAGTGTCAGGATTAGGTCTAGTCGTGAGGGTAAGGTTTAGGGTTAGCTTTAAGAGCTAGGGTTACGTTTAATGGTTAGGATTAGGATTAGGGTTAAAGGTTAGGGTAAGGCTTAGGGGTTAGGGTGAAGGGTTAGGGTCAAGGGTTAGGGTTTTTGTTAGGCATAGCGTTGGGGTTAGAAGTAAGGGTTACTGTCAGTGTTAGGGTTGTAGGTAGGGTTACGGTTAGGGTTAGTGGTTTAGAATTAGGGTTAGGGATTAGGTGTCACAGTGATGACTAGGATATAGGGTTAGAATTGTGGGATAGGGGTTGTTCTCAGGAAATGGGTTATGCATTAACGTTAGGATAAGAGGTTAAAGTTAGGCGCACGGTGAAGTTTACGTGTTAAGGGGAGAAATAGGAACAGGGTTGGGTTGTTATGTTCAGGGTTAGGGTTATCTGTTAAAGGTATTGTTTATGCTTAGCGCACGGGCCCTGTCTGCATTAGGCGGGCGGGGGGAGTTTAGGGGGCTGGGATTGTACCCGGGAACTCACTCTATCATACTCTGGGTATGGGCCCGTGGGTTTCATGCAGGACACAGTGGTAGAGCCTCCTTTCACGCATGGCATGGGAGGATTGCAGGCTTTCTAAACTCTAAGAAAGCAAGAAGTCTGAGAATTAGATTTAGGGTTAGGATTATGGTTAGGGTTAAGGATGAAGTTTAGTGTAAGGGTGAGGGCTTACGGTTAGGGATTAGGGTTAGGGTTAAAGGTTACTCTTAGGTTTAACGGTTACACTTTGGTTTAGGGTTGAGGTTTACAGTTAGGGTTAAGATGAGGGGTTAGGGTTTGGTACAGGGTTAGGGTTAAGTGTTAGGTTTAGGGTTGAAGATTAGGATTAGGGTTAGGATTAAAGGTTAGCGTGAGAGTTAACGCTTAGGGTTAAGGTTAAGATTTAGGGTTTAGGGTTAGGGTTAGGGTTAGTTTTAGGGTTAGAGTTATGTGCTATGGTTTGTATAAGAGGTTAGGGTTAGGTTTACTGGTCACGGTTAGGGTTACGTTTAGGGGGTAGCATTAGGGTTAGGTTAGGGTTAAGGGATAGGATTAGGGATAAGTGTTGGGCTTAGGGTTAGGGTTTAGTGTTAGGGTTATCATTAAGGATTAGGGGAAGGGTCAGGGTTAAATGCTTGGGTGCGGGTAATGGTTAGGGTCAGGGTTAAGGTTCACGGATAGGGTTAGTGTTAAGGGTTACGGGTAGGTTTAGGGTTCAGGGTTAGAGTTAGCATTAGGGCTTAAGTTTAGGATTAGGCGGTAGGTTAGATTTAGGGTTAGATCTAGGCGTTAGGGTAAGGGCTAGCGTTAGGGTTAAGAGATAGGGTTAGGTTTAATGCTTAGGATTAGGGTTAGGGTTTGGGGTTAAAGTAAGTGTTAGGGGTTAGGTTTAAGGATCCAAGGTTAGGGTTATTTTTAGCTGTAGTGTTAGGGTTAGGGATAAGGGATCCCATTAGCATTAAGGGTCTTCCTTACTGTAGGGTTAAGGGTTAGGCTTTGAGTTAAAAGTTAAGGTTAGGGTCAGTGTTAAGATTTAGGGTGAGGGTTTACGGTTAGGGTAAAGGTTAAGTGTTAGGGTTAGGGATTAGTGATTAGGGTTTTTGGTTAGTGTTTGGTTAGCGGTTAGTGTTTTATGAAGGGGTATGGTTAGAATTAGGATTGGGGTTAGAGTTAGGGTGAGGTATAGGGGTTAGGTTTAGGGGTTAGTTTTAAGGTAAAAGGATAGGATTAGGGTTATGGGTTGGGCTTAGGTTTAGGGTTAAAGTTTACTGCTAGGGTTAGGGATAGGGTTCAGGGTTAGCTTTAGGGGTTCTGGTGAGGGTTAAGTGTTAGGTTAGTGTCAGCGTTAGGTCTAGTCGTGAGGGTAAGGTTTAGGGTTAGCTTTAAGAGCTAGGGTTAGGTTTAATGGTTAGGATTAGGATTAGGGTTAAGGGTTAGGGTAAGTCTTAGGGGTTAGGGTGAAGGGTTAGGGTCAAGGGTTAGGGTTTTTGTTAGGCATAGCGTTGGGGTTAGAAGTAAGGGTTACTGTCAGTGTTAGGGTTGTAGGTAGGGTTACGGTTAGGGTTAGCGGTTTGGAATTAGGGTTAGGGATTAGGTGTCACAGTGATGACTAGGAGATAGGGTTAGAATTATGGGATAGGGGTTGTTCTCAGGAAATATGTTATGCATTAACGTTAGGATAAGAGGTTAAAGTTAGGCGTACGGTGAAGTTTACGTGTTAAGGGGAGAAATAGGAACAGGGTTGGGTGTTATGTTCAGGGTTAGGGTTATCTGTTAAAGGTATTGTTTATGCTTAGCGCACGGGCCCTGTCTGCATTAGGCGGGCGGGGGGGAGTTTTGGGGGCTGGGATTGTACCCGGGAACCCACTCTATCATACTCTGGGTATGGGCCCGTGGGTTTCATACAGGACACAGTGGTAGAGCCTCCTTTCACGCATGGCATGGGAGGATTGCAGGCTTTCTAAACTCTAAGAAAGCAAGAAGTCTGAGAATTAGATTTAGGGTTAGGATTCTGGTTAGGGTTAAGGATGAAGTTTAGTGTTAGGGTGAGGGCTTAGGGTTAGGGATTAGGGTTAGGGTTAAAGGTTACTCTTAGATTTAACGGTTACACTTTGGTTTAGGGTTGAGGTTTACGGTTAGGGTTAAGATGAGGGGTTAGGGTTTGGTACACGGTTAGGGTTAAGTGTAAGGTTTAGGGTTGAAGATTAGGATTAGGGTTAGCATTATAGTATAGCGTGAGAGTTAACGCTTAGGGTTAAGGTTAAGAGTTAGGGTTTAGGGTTAGGGTTAGGGTTAGGGTTAGTTTTAGGGTTAGAGTTATGTGCTATGGTTTGTGTTCGAGGTTAGGGTTAGGTTTACTGGTGACGGTTAGGGTTACGTTTAGCGGTTAGCATTAGGGTTAGGGTTAGGGTTAGGGTTAAGGGATAGGATTACGGTTAAGTGTTGGCCTTAGGGTTAGGGTTTAGTGTTAGGGTTATCATTAAGGACTAGGGGTAGGGTCAGGGTTAAATGCCTGGGTGCGGGTAATGGTTAGGGTCAGGGTTAAGGTTCACGGATAGGGTTAGTGTTAAGGGTTACGGGTAGGTTTAGGGTTCAGGGTTAGAGTTAGCATTAGGGCTTATGGTTAGGATTAGGCGGTAGGTTCGATTTAGGGTTAGATCTAGGCGTTCGGGTAAGGGCTAGCGTTAGGGTTAAGAGATAGGGTTAGGTTTAATGCTTAGGATTAGGGTTAGGGTTTGGCGTTAAAGTAAGTGTTAGGGGTTAGGTTTAAGGATCCAAGGTTAGGGTTATTTTTAGCTGTAGTGTTAGGGTTACGGAAAAGGGATCCCATTAGCATTAAGGGTCTTCCTTACTGTAGGGTTAAGGGTTAGGCTTAGAGTTAAAGGTTAAGGTTAGGGTCAGTGTTAAGATTTAGGGTGAGGGTTAACGGTTAGGGTAAAGGTTAAGCGTTAGGGTTAGGGATTAGTGATTAGGGTTTTTGGTTAGTGTTAGGATTAGCGGTTAGGAGTTAGTGTTTTATGAAGGGGTATGGTTAGAATTAGGATTGGGGTTAGAGTTAGGGTGAGGTATAGGGGTTAGGTTTAGGGGTTAGTTTTAGGGTAAAAGGATAGGATTAGGGTTACGGGTTGGGCTTAGGTTTAGGGTTAAAGTTTACTGCTAGGGTTAGGGATAGGGTTCAGGCTTAGCTTTAGGGGTTCTGCTTAGGGTTAGGTGTTAGGTTAGTGTCAGGGTTAGGTCTAGACGTGAGGGTAAGGTTTAGGGTTATCTTTAAGAGCTAGGGTTAGGTTTAATGGTTAGGATTAGGATTAGGGTTAAGGGTTAGGGTAAGGCTTAGGGGTTAGGGTGCAGGGTTAGGGTTTTTGTTGGGCATAGCGTTGGGGTTAGAAGTAAGGGTTACTGTCAGTGTTAGGGTTGTAGGTAGGGTTACGGTTAGGGTTAGCGGTTTAGAATTAGGGTTAGGGATTAGGTGTCACAGTGATGACTAGGAGATAGGGTTAGAATTATGGGATAGCGGTTGTTCTCAGGAAATGGATTATGCATTAACGTTAGGATAAGAGGTTAAAGTTAGGCGCACGGTGAGGTTTACGTGTTAAGGGGAGAAATAGGAACAGGGTTGGGTGTTATGTTCAGGGTTAGGGTTATCTGTTAAAGGTATTGTTTATGCTTAGCGCACGGGCCCTGTCTGCATTAGGCTGGCGGGGGGAGTTTACGGGGCTGGGATTGTACCCGGGAACCCACTCTATCATACTCTGGGTATGGGCCCGTGGGTTTCATGCAGGACACAGTGGTAGAGCCTACTTTCACCCATGGCATGGGAGGATGGCAGGTTTTCTAAACTCTAAGAAAGCAAGAAATGTGAGAATGAGATTTAGGGTTGGATTATGGTTAGGGTTAAGGATGAAGTTTAGTGTTAGGGTGAGGGCTTAGGGTTAGGTATTAGGGTTAGGGTTAAAGGTTACTCTTAGGTTTAATGATTACACTTTGGTTTAGGGTTGAGGTTTACGATTAGGGTTAAGATGAGGGGTTAGGTTATGGTACAGGGTTAGGGTTAAGTGTTAGGTTTAGTGTTGAAGATTAGGATTAGGATTAGGATTAAAGGTTAGCGTGAGTGTTAACGCTTAGGGTTAAGGTTAAGAGTTAGGGTTTAGGGTTAGGGTTAGGGATAGGGTTAGTTTTAGTTAGTTTAGTGCTATGGTTTGTGTTAGAGGTTAGGGTTAGGTTTAATGGTCACGGTTACGGTTACGTTTAGGGGTTAGCATTAGGGTTAAGGTTAAGGGATAGGATTAGGGATAAGTGTTGGGCTAAGGGTTAGGGTTTA
>NW_027182916.1:410000-427500 GCF_041146395.1 Eulemur rufifrons | reverse complement strand
ATAGGAACAGGGTTGGGTGTTATGTTCAGGGTTAGGGTTATCTGTTAAAGGTATTGTTTATGCTTAGCGCACGGGCCCTGTCTGCAATGGGCGGGCCGGGTGAGTTTAGGGGACTGGGATTGTACCCGGGAACCCACTCTATCATACTCTGGGTATGAGCCCGTGGGTTTCATGCAGGACGCAGAGGTAGAGCCTCCTTTCACGCATGGCATGGGAGGATTGCAGGCTTTCTAAACTCTAAGAAAGCAAGAAGTCTGAGAATTAGATTTAGGGTTAGGATTCTGGTTAGGGTTAAGGATGAAGTTTAGTGTTAGGGTGAGGGCTTAGGGTTAGGGATTAGGGTTAGGGTTAAAGGTTACTCTTAGGTTTAATGGTTACACTTTGGTATAGGGTTGAGGTTTACCGTTAGGGTTAAGATGAGGGGTTAGGGTTTGGTACAGGGTTAGGGTTAAGTGTTAGGTTTAGGGTTGAAGATTAGGATTAGGGTTAGGATTAAAGGTTAGCGTGAGAGTTAACGCTTAGGGTTAAGGTTAAGTGTTAGGGTTTAGGGTTAGGGTTAGGGTTAGGGTTAGATTTAGGGTTAGAGTTATGAGCTACGCTTTGTGTTAGAGGTTAGGGTTAGGTTTACTGGTCACGGTTAGGGTTAGGTTTAGGGGGTAGCGTTAGGGTTAGGCTTAGGGTTAAGGGATAGGATTAGGGATAAGTTTTGGGCTTAGGGTTAGTGTTTAGTGTTAGGGATATCATTAAGGATTAGGGTTAGGGTCAGGGTTAAATGCTTGGGTGCGGGTAAAAGTTAGGGTCAGGGTTAAGGTTCACGGATAGGGTTAGTATTAAGGGTTACGGGTAGGTTTAGGGTTCAGGGTTAGAGTTACCTTTAGGGCTTAAGGTTAGGATTAGGCGGTAGGTTATATTTAGGGTTAGATCTAGGCGTTAGTGTAAGGACTAGCGTTAGGGTTAAGAGATAGGATTAGGTTTAATGCTTATGATTAGGTTTAGGGTTTTGGGTTAAAGTAAGTGTTAGGGGTTAGGTTTAAGGATCAAAGGTTAGGGTTATTTTTAGCTGTAGTGTTAGGGTTAGGGATAAGGGATCCCATTAGCATTAAGGGTCTTCCTTACTGTAGGGTTAAGGGTTAGGCTTAGAGTTAAAGGTTAAGGTTAGGGTCAGTGTTAAGATTTAGGGTGAGGGTTAACGGTTAGGGTAAAGGTTAAGCGTTAGGGTTAGGGATTAGTGATTAGGATTTTTGGTTAGTGTTAGGGGTAGCGGTTAGGAGTTAGTGTTTTATGAAGGGGTATGGTTAGAATTAGGATTGGGGTTAGAGTTAGGGTGAGGTATAGGGGTTAGGTTTAGGGGTTAGTTTTAGGGTAAAAGGATAGGATTAGGGTTACGGGTTGGGCTTAGGTTTAGGGTTAAAGTTTACTGCTAGGGTTAGGGATAGGGTTCAGGGTTAGCTTTAGGGGTTCTGGTTAGGGTTAGGTATTAGGTTAGTGTCAGCGTTAGGTCTAGTCGTGAGGGTAAGGTTTAGGGTTAGCTTTAAGAGCTAGGGTTAGGTTTAATGGTTAGGATTAGGATTAGGGTTAAGGGTTAGGGTGAGGCTTAGGGGTTAGGGTGAAGGGTTAGGGTCAAGGGTTAGGGTTTTTGTTAGGCATAGCGTTGGGGTTAGAAGTAAGGGTTACTGTCAGTGTTAGGGTTGTAGGTAGGGTTACGGTTAGGGTTAGCGGTTTAGAATTAGGGTTAGGGATTAGGTGTCACAGTGATGACTAGGAGATAGGGTTAGAATTATGGGATAGGGGTTGTTCTCAGGAAATGGGTTATGCATTAACGTTAGGATAAGAGGTTAAAGTTAGGCGCACGGTGAGGTTTACGTGTTAAGGGGAGAAAGAGGAACAGGGTTGGGTGTTATGTTCAGGGTTAGGGTTATCTGTCAAAGGTATTGTTTATGCTTAGCGCACGGGTCCTGTCTGCATTAGGCGGGCGGGGGGAGTTTAGGGGGCTGGGATTGTACCCGGGAACCCACTCTATCATACTCTGGGTATGGGCCCGTGGGTTTCATGCAGGACACAGTGGTAGAGCCTCCTTTCACGCATGGCATGGGAGGATGGCAGGCTTTCCAAACTCTAAGAAAGCAAGAAGTCTGAGAATGAGATTTAGGGTTAGGATTATGGTTAGGGTTAAGGATGAAATTTAGTGTTAGGGTGAGGGCTTAGGGTTAGGGATTAGGGTTAGGGTTAAAGGCTACTCTTAGGTTTAACGGCTACACTTTGGTTTAGGGTTGAGGTTAACGGTTAGGGTTAAGATGACGGGTTAGGGTTTGGTACAGTGTTAGGGTTAAGTGTTAGGTTTAGGGTTGAAGATTAGGATTAGGTTTAGGATTAAAGGTTAGCGTGAGAGTTAACGCTTAGGGTTAAGGTTAAGTGTTAGGGTTTAGGGTTAGGGTTGGGGTTAGGTTTAATTTAAGGGTTAGAGTTATGTGCTATGGTTTGTGTTAGAGGTTAAGGTTAGGTTTACTGGTCACGGTTAGGGTTACGTTTAGGGGTTTGCGTTAGGGTTAGGGTTAAGGGATAGTATTAGGGTTAAGTGTTGGGCTTAGGGTTAGGGTTTAGTGTTAGTGTTATCATTAAGGATTAGGGGTAGGGTCAGGGTTAAATGCTTGGGTGTGGGTAATGGTTAGGGTCAGGGTTAAGGTTCACGGATAGGGTTAGTGTTAAGGGTTACGGGTAGGTTTAGGGTTCAGGGTTAGAGTTAGCATTAGGGCTTAAGGTTAGGATTAGGCGGTAGGTTCGATTTAGGGTTAGATCTAGGCGTTAGGGTAAGGGCTAGCGTTACGGTTCAGAGATAGGGTTAGGTTTAATGCTTAGGATTAGGGTTAGGGTTTGGGGTTCAAGTAAGTGTTAGGGGTTAGGTTTAAGGATCCAAGGTTAGGGTTATTTTTAGCTGTAGTGTTAGGGTTAGAGATAAGGGATCCCATTAGCATTAAGGGTCTTCCTTACTGTAGGCTTAAGGGTTAGGCATAGAGTTAAAGGTTAAGGTTAGGGTCAGTGTTAAGATTTAGGGTGAGGGTTAACGGTTAGGGTAAAGGTTAAGTGTTAGGGTTAGGGATTAGTGATTAGGGTTTTTGGTTAGTGTTAGGGTTAGTGGTTAGTGTTTTATGAAGGGGTATGGTTAGAATTAGGATTGGGGTTAGAGTTAGGGTGAGGTATAGGGGTTAGGTTTAGGGGTTAGTTTTAGGGTAAAAGGATAGGATTAGGGTTACGGGTTGGGCTTAGGTTTAGGGTTAAAGTTTACTGCTAGGGTCAGGGATAGGGTTCAGTCTTAGCTTTAGCGGTTCTGGTTAGGGTTAGGTGTTAGGTTAGTGTCAGGGTTAGGTCTAGTCGTGAGGGTAAGGTTTAGGGTTAGCTTTAAGAGCTAGGGTTAGGTTTAATGGTTAGGATTAGGATTAGGGTTAAGGGTTAGGGTAAGGCTTAGGGGTTAGGGTGAAGGGTTAGGGTCAAGCGTTAGGGTTTTTGTTAGGCATAGCGTTGGGGTTAGAAATAAGGGTTACTGTCAGTGTTAGGGTTGTAGGTAGGGTTACGGTTAGGGTTAGCGGTTTAGAATTACGGTTAGGGATTAGGTGTCACAGTGATGACTAGGAGATAGGGTTAGAATTATGGGATAGCGGTTGTTCTCAGGAAATGTGTTATGCATTAACGTTAGGATAAGAGGTTAAAGTTAGGCGCACGGGGAGGTTTACGTGTTAAGGGGAGAAATAGGAACAGGGTTGGGTTTTATGTTCAGGGTTAGGGTTATCTGTTAAAGGTATTGTTTATGCTTAGCGCTCGGGCCCTGTCTGCATTAGGCGGGCGGGGGGAGTTAAGGGGGCTGGGATTGTACCCCGGAACCCACTCTATCATACTCTGGGTATGGGCCCATGGGTTTCATGCAGGACACAGTGGTAGAGCCTCCTTTCACCCATGGCATGGGAGGATGGCAGGCTTTCTAAACTCTAAGAAAGCAAGAAGTGTGAGAATGAGATTTAGGGTTGGATTATGGTTAGGGTTAAGGATGAAGTTTAGTGTTAGGGTGAGGGCTTAGGCTTAGGTATTAGGGTTAGGGTTAAAGGTTACTCTTAGGTTTAACGGTTACACTTTGGTTTAGGGTTGAGGTTTACGATTAGGGTTAAGATGAGGGGTTAGGTTATGGTACAGGGTTAGGGTTAAGTGTTAGGTTTAGGGTTGAAGATTAGGATTAGGTTTAGGATTAAAGGTTAGCGTGAGAGTTAACGCTTAGGGTTAAGGTTAATAGTTAGGGTTTAGGGTTAGGGTTAGGGATAGGGTTAGTTTTAGTTAGTTTAGTGCTATGGTTTGTGTTAGAGGTTAGGGTTAGGTTACCTGGTCACGGTTAGGGTTACGTTTAGGGGTTCTCATTAGGGTTAGGGTTAAGGGATAGGATTAGGGATAAGTGTTGGGCTTAGGGTTAGGGGTTAGTGTTAGGGTTATCATTAAGGATTAGGGGAAGGGTCAGGGTTAAATGCTTGGGTGCGGGTAATGGTTAGGGTCAGGGTTAAGGTTCACGGATAGGGTTAGTGTTAAGGGTTACGGGTAGGTTTAGGGTTCAGGGTTAGAGTTAGCATTAGGGCTTAAGGTTAGGATTAGGCGGTAGGTTCGATTTAGGGTTAGATCTAGGCGTTAGGGTAAGGGCTAGCGTTAGGGCTAAGAGATAGGGTTAGGTTTAATGCTTAGGATTAGGGTTAGGTTTTGGGGTTAAAGTAAGTGTTAGGGGTTAGGTTTAAGGATCCAAGGTTAGGGTTATTTTTAGCTGTAGTGTTAGGGTTAGGGAAAAGGGATCCCATTAGCATTAAGGGTATTCCTTACTGTAGGGTTAAGGGTTAGGCTTAGAGTTAAAGGTTAAGGTTAGGGTCAGTGTTAAGATTTGGGGTGAGGGTTAACGGTTATGGTAAAGGTTAAGCATTAGGGTTAGGGATTAGTGATTAGGGTTTTTGGTTAGTGTTAGGGTTAGCGGTTAGGAGTTAGTGTTTTATGAAGGGGTATGGTTAGAATTAGGATTGGGGTTAGAGTTAGGTTGAGGTATAGGGGTAAAGTTTAGGGTAAAAGGATAGGATTAGGGTTACGGGTTGGGCTTAGGTTTAGGGTTAAAGTTTACTGCTAGGGTAAGGTATAGGGTTCAGGGTTAGCTTTAGGGGTTCTGGATAGGTTTAGGTGTTAGGTTAGTGTCAGGATTAGGTCTAGTCGTGAGGGTAAGGTTTAGGGTTAGCTTTAAGAGCTAGGGTTACGTTTAATGGTTAGGATTAGGATTAGGGTTAAGGGTTAGGGTAAGGCTTAGGGGTTAGGGTGAAGGGTTAGGGTCAAGGGTTAGGGTTTTTGTTAGGCATAGCGTTGGGGTTAGAAGTAAGGGTTACTGTCAGTGTTAGGGTTGTAGGTAGGGTTACGGTTAGGGTTAGCGGTTTAGAATTAGGGTTAGGGATTAGGTGTCACAGTGATGACTAGGATATAGGGTTAGAATTATGGGATAGGGGTTGTTCTCAGGAAATGGGTTATGCATTAACGTTAGGATAAGAGGTTAAAGTTAGGCGCACGGTGAAGTTTACCTGTTAAGGGGAGAAATAGGAACAGGGTTGGGTTGTTATGTTCAGGGTTAGGGTTATCTGTTAAAGGTATTGTTTATGCTTAGCGCACGGGCCCTGTCTGCATTAGGCGGGCGGGGGGAGTTTAGGGGGCTGGGATTGTACCCGGGAACCCACTCTATCATACTCTGGGTATGGGCCCGTGGGTTTCATGCAGGACACAGTGGTAGAGCCTCCTTTCACGCATGGCATGGGAGGATTGCAGGCTTTCTAAACTCTAAGAAAGCAAGAAGTCTGAGAATTAGATTTAGGGTTGGGATTATGGTTAGGGTTATGGATGAAGTTTAGTGTAAGGGTGAGGGCTTAGGGTTAGGGATTAGGGTTAGGGTTAAAGGTTAGTCTTAGGTTTAACGGTTACACTTTGGTTTAGGGTTGAGGTTTACAGTTAGGGTTAAGATGAGGGGTTAGGGTTTGGTACAGGGTTAGGGTTAAGTGTTAGGTTTAGGGTTGAAGATTAGGATTAGGGTTAGGATTAAAGGTTAGCGTGAGAGTTAACGCTTAGGGTTAAGGTTAAGATTTAGGGTTTAGGGTTAGGGTTAGGGTTAGTTTTAGGGTTAGAGTTATGTGCTATGGTTTGTATAAGAGGTTAGGGTTAGGTTTACTGGTCACGGTTAGGGTTACGTTTAGGGGGTAGCATTAGGGTTAGGTTAGGGTTAAGGGATAGGATTAGGGATAAGTGTTGGGCTTAGGGTTAGGGTTTAGTGTTAGGGTTATCATTAAGGATTAGGGGAAGGGTCAGGGTTAAATGCTTGTGTGCGGGTAATGGTTAGTGTCAGGGTTAAGGTTCACGGATAGGGTGAGTGTTAAGGGTTACGGGTAGGTTTAGGGTTCAGGGTTAGAGTTAGCATTAGGGCTTAAGGTTAGGATTAGGCGGTAGGTTAGATTTAGGGTTAGATCTAGGCGTTAGGGTAAGGGCTAGCGTTAGGGTTAAGAGATAGGGTTAGGTTTAATGCTTAGGATTAGGGTTAGGGTTTGGGGTTAAAGTAAGTGTTAGGGGTTAGGTTTAAGGATCCAAGGTTAGGGTTATTTTTAGCTGTAGTGTTAGGGTTAGGGATAAGGGATCCCATTAGCATTAAGGGTCTTCCTTACTGTAGGGTTAAGGGTTAGGCTTAGAGTTAAAGGTTAAGGTTAGCGTCTGTGTTAAGATTTAGGGTGAGGATTAACGGTTAGGGTAAAGGTTAAGCGTTAGGTTTAGGGATTAGTGATTAGGGTTTTTGGTTAGTGTTAGGGTTAGCGGTTAGGAGTTATTGTTTTATGAAGGGGTATGGTTAGAATTAGGATTGGGGTTAGAGTTAGGGTGAGGTATAGGGGTTAGGTTTAGGGGTTAGTTTTAGGGTAAAAGGATAGGTTTAGGGATACGGGTTGGGCTTAGGTTTAGGGTTAAAATTTACTGCTAGGGTTAGGGATAGGGTTCAGGGTTAGCTTTAGGGGTTCTGGTTAGGGTTATGTGTTAGGTTAGTGTCAGGGTTAGGTCTAGTCGTGAGGGTAAGGGTTTAGGGTTAGCTTTAAGAGCTAGGGTTACGTTAAATGGTTAGATTAGGATTAGGGTTAAGGGTTAGGGTAAGGCTTAGGGGTTAGGGTGAAGGGTTAGGGTTTTTATTAGGCATAGCGTTGGGGTTAGAAGTAAGGGTTACTGTCAGTGTTAGGGTTGTAGGTAGGGTTACGGTTTAGGGTTAGCGGTTTGGAATTAGGGTTAGGATTAGGTGTCACAGTGATGACTAGGAGATAGGGTTAGAATTATGGGATAGGGGTTGTTCTCAGGAAATGCGTTATGCATTAACGTTAGGATAAGAGGTTAAAGTTAGGCACACGGTGAGGTTTACGTGTTAAGGGGAGAAATAGGAACAGGGTTGGGTGTTACGTTCAGGGTTAGGGTTATCTGTTAAAGGTATTGTTTATGCTTAGCACACGGGCCCTGTCTGCATTAGGCGGGCGGGGGAGTTTAGGGAGCTGGGATTGTACCGGGAACCCACTCTATCATACTCCTGGGTATGGGCCCGTGGGTTTCATGCAGGACACAGTGGTAGAGCCTCCTTTCACGCATGGCATGGGAGGATTGCAGCCTTTCTAAAATCTAAGAAAGCAAGAAGTCTGCGAATTAGATTTAGGGTTAGGATTATGGTTAGGGTTAAGGATGAAGTTTAGTGTTAGGGTGAGGGCTTAGGGTTAGGGCTTAGGGTTAGGGTTAAAGGTTACTCTGAGGTTTAACTGTTACACTTTTTTTTAGGGTTGAGGTTTACGGTTAGGGTTAAGATGAGGGGTTAGGGTTTGGTACAGGGTTAGTGTTAAGTGTTAGGTTTAGGGTTGAAGATTAGGATTAGGGTTAGGATTAAAGGTTAGCGTGAGAGTTAACGCTTAGGGTTAAGCTTAAGAGTTAGGGGTTAGGGTTAGGTTTAGGGTTCGTTTTAGGGTTAGAGTTATGTGCTATGTTTTGTGTTAGAGGTTAGGGTTAGGTTTACTGGTCACGGTGAGGGTTACGTTTAGGGGTTAGCATTAGGGTTAGGGTTAAGGGACAGGATTAGGGTTAAGTGTTGGGAGTAGGGTCATGGTTTAGTGTTAGGGTTATCATTAAGGATTAGGGGTAGGGTCAGGGTTAAATGCTTGGGTGCGGGTAATGGTTAGGGTCAGGGTTAAGGTTCACGGATAGGGTTAGTGTTAAGGGTTACGGGTAGGTTTAGGGTTCAGGGTTAGAGTTAGCATTAGGGCTTAAGGTTAGGATTAGGCGGTAGGTTCGATTTAGGGTTAGATCTAGGCATTAGGGTAAGGGCTGGCGTTAGGGTTAAGAGATAGGGTTAGGTTTAATGCTTAGGGTTAGGGTTAGGGTTTGGGGTTAAAGTAAGTGTTAGGGGTTAGGTTTAAGGATTCAAGGTTAGGGTTATTTTTAGCTGTAGTGTTAGGGTTAGGGATAAGGGATCCCATTAGCATTAAGGGTCTTCCTTACTGTAGGGTTAAGGGTTAGGCTTAGAGTTAAAGGTTAAGGTTAGGGTCAGTGTTAAGATTTAGGGTGAGGGTTAACGGTTAGGGTAAAGGTTAAGCGTTAGGGTTAGGGATTAGTGATTAGGGTTTTTGGTTAGTGTTAGGGTTAGCGGTTAGTAGTTAGTGTTTTATGAAGGGGTATGGTTAGAATTAGGATTGGAGTTAGAGTTAGGGTGAGGTATAGGGGTTAGGTTTAGGGGTTAGTTTTAGGGTAAAAGGATAGGATTAGGGTTACGGGTTGGGCTTAGGTTTAGGGTTAAAGTTTACTGCTAGGGTTAGGGATAGGGTTCAGGGTTAGCTTTAGGGGTTCTGGTTAGGGTTAGGTGTTAGGTTAGTGTCAGGGTTAGGTCTAGTCGTGAGGGTAAGGTTTAGGTTTAGCTTTAAGAGCTAGGGTTAGGTTTAATGGTTAGGATTAGGATTAGGGTTAAGGGTTAGGGTAAGGCTTAGGGGTTAGGGTGAAGGGTTAGGGTCAAGGGTTAGGGTTTTTGTTAGGCATAGCGTTGGGGTTAGAAGTAAGGGTTACTGTCAGTGTTAGGGTTGTAGGTAGGGTTACGGTTAGGGTTAGCGGTTTAGAATTAGGGTTAGAGATTAGGTGTCACAGTGATGACTAGGAGATAGGGTTAGAATTATGGGATAGGGGTTGTTCTCAGGAAATGGGTTATGCATTAACGTTAGGATAAGAGGTTAAAGTTAGGCGCACGGTGAGGTTTACGTGTTAAGGGGAGAAATAGGAACAGGGTTGGGTGTTATGTTCAGGGTTAGGGTTATCTGTTAAAGGTATTGTTTATGCTTAGCACACGGGCCCTGTCTGCATTTGGCGGGCGGGGGGAGTTTAGCGGGCTGGGATTGTACCCGGGAAACCACTCTATCATACCCTAGGTATGGGCCCGTGGGTTTCATGCAGGACACAGTGGTAGAGCCTCCTTTCACGCATGGCATGGGAGGATTGCAGGCTTTCTAAACTCTAAGAAAGCAAGAAGTCTGAGAATTAGATTTAGGGTTAGGATTATGGTTCGGGTGAAGGATGAAGTTTAGTGTTAGGGTGAGGGCTTAGGGTTAGGGATTAGGGTTAGGGTTAAAGGTTAGTCTTAGGTTTAACGGTTACACTTTGGTTTAGGGTTGAGGTTTACGGTTAGGGTTTAGATGAGGGGTTAGTGTTTGGTACAGGGTTAGGGTTAAGTGTTAGGTTTAGGGTTGAAGGTTAGGATTAGGGTTAGGATTAAAGGTTAGCGTGAGAGATAACGCTTAGGGTTAAGGTTAAGAGTTAGGGTTTAGGGTTAGGGTTAGGGTTAGGGTTAGTTTTAGGGTTAGAGTTATGTGCTATGGTTTGTGTTAGAGGTTAGGGTTAGGTTTACTGGTCACGGTTAGGGTTACGTTTAGGGGGTAGCATTAGGGTTAGGCTTAGGGTTAGGGTTAGGGGATAGGATTAGGGATAAGTGTTGGGCTTAGGGTTAGGGTTTAGTATTAGGGTTAGCATTAAGGATTAGGGTTAGGGTCAGGGTTAAATGCTTGGGTGCGGGTAATGGTTAGGGTCAGGGTTAAGGTTCACGGATAGGGTTAGTGTTAAGGGTTACGGGTAGGTTTAGGGTTCAGGGTTAGAGTTAGCATTAGGGCTTAAGGTTAGGATTAGGCGGTAGGTTAGACTTAGGGTTAGATCTAGGCCTTAGGGTAAGGGCTAGCGTTAGGGTTAAGAGATAGGGTTAGGTTTAATGCTCAGGATTAGGGTTAGGGTTTGGGGTTAAAGTAAGTGTTAGGGGTTAGGTTTCAGGATCAAAGGTTAGGGATATTTTTAGCTGTAGTGTTAGGGTTAGGGATAAGGGATCCCATTAGCATTAAGGGAGTTCCTCACTGTAGGATTAAGGGTTAGGCTTAGTGTTAAAGGTTAAGGTTAGGGTCAGTGTTGAGATTTAGAGTGAGGGTTAACAGTTAGGGTAAAGTTTAAGCGTTAGGGTTAGGGATTAGTGATTAGGCTTTTTGGTTAGTGTTAGGGTTAGCGGTTAGGAGTTAGTGTTTTATGAAGGGGTATGGTTAGAATTAGGATTGGGGTTAGAGTTAGGGTGAGGTATAGGGGTTAGTTTTAGGGTAAAAGGATAGGATTAGGGTTACGGGTTGGGCTTAGGTTTAGGGTTAAAGTTTACTGCTAGGGTTAGGGATAGGGTTCAGGGTTAGCTTTAGGGGTTCTGGTTAGTGTTAGGTGTTAGGTTAGTGTCAGGGTTAGGTCTAGTCGTGAGGGTAAGGTTTAGGGTTAGCTTTAAGAGCTAGGGTTAGGTTTAATGGTTAGGATTAGGATTAGGGTTAAGGGTCAGGGTAAGGCTTAGGGGTTAGGGTGAAGGGTTAGGGTCAAGGGTTAGGGTTTTTGTTAGGCATAGTGTTGGGGTTAGAAGTAAGGGTTACTGTCAGTGTTAGGGTTGTAGGTAGAGTTAGGGTTAGGGTTAGCGGTTTAGAATTAGGGTTAGGGATTAGGTGTCACAGTGATGACTAGGAGATAGGGTTAGAATTATGGGATAGGGGTTGTTCTCAGGAAATGGGTTATGCATTAACGTTAGGATAAGAGGTTAAAGTTAGGCGCACGGTGAAGTTTACGTGTTAAGGGGAGAAATAGGAAGAGGGTTGGGTTGTTATGTTCAGGGTTAGGGTTATCTGTTAAAGGTATTGTTTATGCTTAGCGCACGGGCCCTGTCTGCATTAGGCGGGCAGGGGTAGTTCAGGGGGCTGGGATTGTACCCGGGAACCCACTCTATCATACTCTGGGTATGGGCCTGTGGGTTTCATGCAGCACACAGTGGTAGAGCCTCCTTTCACGCATGGCATGGGAGGATTGCAGGCTTTCTAAACTCTAAGAAAGCAAGAAGTCTGAGAATTAGATTTAGGGTTAGGATTATGGTTAGGGTTAAGGATGAAGTTTAGTGTTAGGGTGAGGGCTTAGGGTTAGGGCTTAGGGTTAGGGTTAAAGGTTACTCTTAGGTTTAATGGTCACACTTTGGTTTAGGGTTGAGGTTTACGGTTAGGGTTAAGATGAGGGGTTAGGGTTTGGTAAGGGTTAGGGTTAAGTGTTAGGTTTAGGGTTGAAGATTAGGATTAGGGTTAGGATTAAAGGGTAGCGTGAGAGTTAACGCTTAGGGTTAAGGTTAAGAGTTAGGGTTTAGGGTTAGGGTTAGGGTTAGTTTTAGGGTTAGAGTTATGTGCTATGGTTTGTGTTAGAGGTTAGGGTTAGGTTTACTGGTGACGGTTAGGGTTACGTTTAGGGGGTAGCATTAGGGTTAGGGTTAGGGTTAAGGGATAGGATTAGGGATAAGTGTTGGGCTTAGGGTTAGGGTTTAGTGTTAGGGTTATCATTAAGGATTAGAGGTAGGGTCAGGGTTAAATGCTTGGGTGCGGGTAATGGTTAGGGTCAGGGTTAAAGTTCACGGATAGGGTTAGTGTTAAGGGTTACGGGTAGGTTTAGGGTTCAGGGTTAGAGTTAGCATTAGGGCTTAAGGTTAGGATTAGGCGGTAGGTTAGATTTAGAGTTAGATCTAGGCGTTAGGGTAAGGGCTAGCGTTAGGGTTAAGAGATAGGGTTAGGTTTAATGCTTAAGATTAGGGTTAGGGTTTGGGGTTAAAATAAGTGTTAGGGGTTAGGTTTAAGGATCAAAGGTTAGGGTTATTTTTAGCTGTAGTGTTAGGGTTAGGGAAAAGGGATCCCATTAGCATTAAGGGTCTTCCTTACTGTAGGGTTAAGGGTTAGGCTTAGAGATAAAGGTTAAGGTTAGGGTCAGTGTTAAGATTTAGGGTGAGGGTTAACGGTTAGGGTAAAGGTTAAGCGTTAGGGTTAGGGATTAGTGATTAGGGTTTTTGGTTAGTGTTAGGGTTAGCGGTTAGGAGTTAATGTTTTATGAAGGGGTATGGTTAGAATTAGGATAGGGGTTAGAGTTAGGGTGAGGTATAGGGCTTAGGTTTAGGGGTTAGTTTTAGGGTAAAAGGATAGGATTAGGGTTACGGGTTGGGCTTAGGTTTAGGGTTAAAGTTTACTGCTAGGGTTAGGGATAGGGTTCAGGGTTAGCTTTAGGGGTTCTGGTTAGGGTTAGGTGTTAGGTTAGTGTCAGGGTTAGGTCTAGTCGTGAGGGTAAGTTTTAGGGTTAGCTTTAAGAGCTAGGGTTAGGTTTAATGGTTAGGATTAGGATTAGGGTTAAGGGTTAGGGTAAGGCTTAGGGGTTACGGTGAAGGGTTAGGGTCAAGCGTTAGGGTTTTTGTTAGGCATAGCGTTGGGGTTAGAAGTAAGGGTTACTGTCAGTGTTAGGGTTGTAGGTAGGGTTACGGTTAGGGTTAGCGGTTTAGAGTTAGGGTTAGGGATTAGGTGTCACAGTGATGACTAGGAGATAGGGTTAGAATTATGGGATAGGGGTTGTTCTCAGGAAATGGGTTATGCATTAACGTTAGGATAAGAGGTTAAAGTTAGGTGCACGGTGAGGTTACGTGTTAAGGGGAGAAATAGGAACAGGGTTGGGTGTTATGTTCAGGGTTAGGGTTATCTGTTAAAGGTATTGTTTATGCTTAGTGCACGGGCCCTGTCTGCATTGGGCGGGCGGGGGGAGTTTAGGGGGCTGGGATTGTACCCGGGAACCCACTCTATCATACTCTGGGTATGGGCCCGTGGGTTTCATGCAGGACGCAGTGGTAGAGCCTCCTTTCACGCATGGCATGGGAGGATTGCAGGCTTTCTAAACTCTAAGAAAGCAAGAAGTCTGAAAATTAGATTTAGGGTTAGGATTATGGTTAGGGTTAAGGATGAAGTTTAGTGTTAGGGTGAGGGCTTAGGGTTAGGGATTAGGGTTAGGGTTAAAGGTTACTCTTAGGTTTAACGGTTACAGTTTGGTTTAGGGTTTAGGTTTATCGTTAGGGTTAAGATGAGGGGTTAGGGTTTGGTACAGGGTTAGGGTTAAGTGTTAGGTTTAGGGTTGAAGATTAGGATTAGGGTTAGGATTAAAGGTTAGCGTGAGAGTTAACGCTTAGTGTTAAGGTTAAGAGTTAGGGTTTAGGGTTAGGGTTGGGGTTAGGTTTAGTTTTAGGGTTAGAGTTATGTGCTATGGTTTGTGTTAGAGGTTAAGGTTAGGTTTACTGGTCACGGTTAGGGTTACGTTTAGGGGTTTGCGTTAGGGTTAGGGTTAAGGGATAGGATTAGGGTTAAGTGTTGGGCTTAGGGTTAGGGTTTAGTGTTAGTGTTATCATTAAGGATTAGGGTTAGGGTCAGGGTTAAATGCTTGGGTGCGGGTAATGGTTAGGGTCAGGGTTAAGGTTCATGGATAGGGTTAGTGTTAAGGGTTACGGGTAGGTTTAGGGTTCAGGGTTAGAGTTAGCATTAGGGCTTAAGGTTAGGATTAGGCGGTAGGTTCGATTTAGGGTTAGATCTAGGCGTTAGGGTAAGGGCTAGCGTTAGGGTTAAGAGATAGGGTTAGGTTTAATGCTTAGGATTAGGGTTAGGGTTTGGGGTTAAAGTAAGTGTTAGGGGTTAGGTTTAAGGATCAAAGGTTAGGGTTATTTTTAGCTGTAGTGTTAGGGTTAGGGATAAGGGATCCCATTAGCATTAAGGGTCTTCCTTACTGTAGGGTTAAGGGTTAGGCTTAGAGTTAAAAGTTAAGGTTAGGGTCAGTGTTAAGATTTAGGGTGAAGGTTAACGGTTAGGGTAAAGGTTAAGTGTTAGAGTTAGGGATTAGTGATTAGGGTTTTTGGTTAGTGTTAGGTTAGCGGTTAGTGTTTTATGAAGGGGTATGGTTAGAATTAGGATTGGGGTTAGAGTTAGGGGTATGGTTAGAATTAGGATTGGGGTTAGAGTTAGGGTGAGGTATAGGGGTTAGGTTTAGGGGTTAGTTTTAGGGTAAAAGGATAGGATTAGGGTTAAGGGTTGGGCTTAGGTTTAGGGTTAAAGTTTACTGCTAGGGTTAGGGATAGGGTTCAGGGTTAGCTTTAGTGGTTCTGGTGAGGGTTAAGTGTTAGGTTAGTGTCAGGGTTAGGTCTAGCCGTGAGGGTAAGGTTTAGGGTTAGCTTTAAGAGCTAGGGTTAGGTTTAATGGTTAGGATTAGGATTAGGGTTAAGGGGTTAGGGTAAGTCTTAGGGGTTAGGGTGAAGGGTTAGTGTCAAGGTTAGGGTTTTTGTTAGGCGTAGCGTTGGGGTTAGAAGTAAGGGTTACTGTCAGTGTTAGGGTTTTAGGTAGGGTTACGGTTAGGGTTAGCGGTTTAGAATTAGGGTTAGGGATTAGGTGTCACAGTGATGACTAGGAGATAGGGTTAGAATTATGGGATAGGGGTTGTTCTCCGGAAATGGGTTATGCATTAACGTTAGGATAAGAGGTTAAATTTAGGCGGCACGGTGAAATTTACGTGTTAAGGGGAGAAAATAGGAACAGGGTAGGGTGTTATGGTCAGGGTTAGGGTTATCTGTTAAAGGTATTGTTTATGCTTAGCGCACGGGCCCTGTCTGCATTAGGCGGGCGGGGGGTGAGTTTTGGGGGCTGGGATTGTACCCGGGAACCCACCTCTATCATACTCTGGGTATGGGCCCGTGGGTTTCATACAGGACACAGTGGTAGAGCCTCCTTTCATGCATGGCATGGGAGGATTGCAGGCTTTCTAAACTCTAAGAAAGCAAGGAAGTCTGCGAATTAGATTTAGGGTTAGGATTATGGTTAGGGTTAAGGATGAAGTTTAGTGTTAGGGTGAGGGCTTAGGGTTAGGGATTAGGGTTAGGGTTAAAGGTTACTCTTAGGTTTAACGGTTCCAGTGTGGTTTAGGGTTGAGGTTTACTGTTAGGGTTAAGATGAGGGGTTAGGGTTTGGTACAGGGTTAGGGTTAAGTGTAAGGTTTAGGGTTGAAGATTAGGATTAGGGTTAGGATTATACGATAGCGTGAGAGTTGACGCTTAGGGTTAAGGTTAAGAGTTAGGGTTTAGGGTTAGGTTTAGGGTTAGGGTTAGTTTTAGGGTTAGAGTTATGTGCTATGGTTTGTGTTAGAGGTTAGGGTTAGGTTTACTGGTGACGGTTAGGGTTACGTTTATGGGTTAGCATTAGGTTTAGGGTTAGGGTTAGGGTTAAGGGATAGGATTACGGTTAAGTGTTGGCCTTAGGGTTAGGGTTTAGTGTTAGGGTTATCATTAAGGACTAGGTGTAGGGTCAGGGTTAAATGCCTGGGTGCGGGTAATGGTTAGGGTCAGGGTTAAGGTTCACGGATAGGGTTAGTGTTAAGGGTTACGGGTAGGTTTAGGGTTCAGGGTTAGAGTTAGCATTAGGGCTTAAGGTTAGGATTAGGCGGTAGGTTCGATTTAGGGTTAGATCTAGGCGTTAGGGTAAGGGCTAGCGTTAGGGTTAAGAGATAGGGTTAGGTTTAATGCTTAGGATTAGGGTTAGCGTTTGGGGTTAAAGTAAGTGTTAGGGGTTAGGTTTAAGGATGAAAGGTTACTGTTATTTTTAGCTGTAGTGTTAGGGTTACGGAAAAGGGATCCCATTAGCATTAAGGGTCTTCCTTACTGTAGGGTTAAGGGTTAGGCTTAGAGTTAAAGGTTAAGGTTAGGGTCAGTGTTAAGATTTTGGGTAGGGTTAACGGTTAGGGTAAAGGTTAAGCGTTAGGGTTAGGGATTAGTGATTAGGGTTTTTGGTTACTGTTAGGGTTAGCGGTTAGGAGTTAGTGTTTTATGAAGGGGTATTGTTAGAATTAGGTTTGGGTTTAGAGTTAGGGTGAGGTATAGGGGTTAGGTTTAGGGTAAAAGGATAGGATTAGGGTTACGGGTTGGGCTTAGGTTTAGGGTTAAAGTTTACTGCTAGGGTTAGGGATAGGGTTCAGGGTTAGCTTTAGGGGTTCTGGTTAGGGTTAGGTGTTAGGTTAGTGTCAGGGTTAGGTCTAGTCGTGAGGGTAAGGTTTAGGGTTAGCTTTAAGAGCTAGGGTTAGGTTTACTGGTTAGGATTAGGATTAGGATTAAGGGTTAGGGTAAGGCTTAGGGGTTAGGGTGAAGGGTTAGGGTCAAGGGTTAGGGTTTTTGTTAGGCATAGTGTTGGGGTTAGAAGTAAGGGTTACTGTCAGTGTTAGGGTTGTAGGTAGAGTTAGGGTTAGGGTTAGCGGTTTAGAATTAGGGTTAGGGATTAGGTGTCACAGTGATGACTAGGAGATAGGGTTAGAATTATGGGATAGGGGTTGTTCTCAGGAAATGGGTTATGCATTAACGTTAGGATAAGAGGTTAAAGTTAGGCGCACGGTGAGGTTTACGTGTTAAGGGGAGAAATAGGAACAGGGTTGGGTGTTATGTTCAGGGTTAGGGTTATCTGTTAAAGGTATTGTTTATGCTTAGCGCACGGGCCCTGTCTGCATTAGGCGGGCGGGGGGAGTTTAGCGGGCTGGGATTGTACCCGGGAAACCACTCTATCATACTCTGGGTATGGGCCCGTGGGTTTCATGCAGGACACAGTGGTAGAGCCTCCTTTCACGCATTGCATGGGAGGATTGCAGGCTTTCTAAACTCTAAGAAAGCAAGAAGTCTGAGAATTAGATTTAGGGTTAGGGTTAGGGTTAGGTGTTAGGGTTAGGGTTAGGGTTACGGGTTAGGTTTAGGGTTAGGGTAAGGGGTAGGGTTAGGGGTTAGGGGTATGGTTAGGGATTAGGTTTAGGGTTAGGAGTAGGGGTAGGGGTAGGGTTAGGGGTTAGGGTTTGGGGTAGGGGTAGGGGTAGGGTTTAGGGGTTAGGGTTAGGGTTAGGGGTTATGGTTAGTGTTAGGGTTAGGGGTTAGGGTTAGGGGTTAGGGTTAGTGGTTAGGGTTATGGTTAGGTTTAGGGTTGGGTTGGGGTTGGGGTTGGGGTTAGGGTTAGGGTTAGTGGTTAGGGTTAGGGTTAGGGTAGGGTTAGGGTTAGGGGTTAGGGTTAGGGTTTGGGATTAGGGTTAGGGTTAG
>NW_027182916.1:380000-385000 GCF_041146395.1 Eulemur rufifrons | reverse complement strand
ATAGGGTGAGGGCTTAGGCTTAGGTATTAGGGTTAGGTTTAACGGTTACACTTTGGTTGAGGGTTGAGGTTTACGGTTAGGGTTAAGATGAGGGGTTAGGTTATGGTACAGGGTTAGGGTTAAGTGTTAGGTTTAGGGTTGAAGATTAGGATTAGGGTGAGGATTAAAGGTTAGCGTGAGAGTTAACGCTTAGGGTTAAGGTTAAGAGTTAGGGTTTAGGGATAGGTTTAGGGATAGGGTTAGTTTTAGTTAGTTTAGTGCTATGGTTTGTGTTAGAGGTTAGGGTTAGGTTTACTGGTCATGGTTAGGGTTACGTTTAGGGCTTAGCATTAGGGTTAGGGTTAAGGGATAGGATTAGGGATAAGTGTTGGGCTTAGGGTTAGGGTTTAGTGTTAGTGTTATCATTAAGGATTAGGGGTAGATTCAGGGTTAAATGCTTGGGTGCCGGTAATGGTTAGGGTCAGGGTTAAGGTTGACGGATAGGGTTAGTGTTAAGGGTTACGGGTAGGTTTAGGGTTCAGGGTTACAGTTAGCATTAGGGCTTAAGGTTAGGATTAGGCGGTAGGTTAGATTTAGGGTTAGATCTAGGCGTTCGGGTAAGGGCTAGCGTTAGGGTTAAGAGATAGGGTTAGGTTTAATGCTTAGGATTAGGGTTAGGGTTTGGGGTTAAAGTAAGTGTTAGGGGTTAGGTTTAAGGATCAAAGGTTAGGGTTATTTTTAGCTGTAGTGTTAGGGTTAGGATAAGGGATCCCATTAGCATTAAGGGTCTTCCTTACTGTAGGGTTAAGGGTTAGGCTTAGAGTTAAAGGTTAAGGTTAGGGTCAGTGTTAAGATTTGGGGTGAGGGTTAACGGTTAGGGTAAAGTTTAAGCGTTAGGGTTAGTGATTAGTGATTAGGGTTTTTGGTTATTGTTAGGGTTAGCGGTTAGGAGTTAGTGTTTTATGAAGGGGTATGGTTAGAATTAGGATTGGGGTTAGAGTTAGAGTGAGGTATAGGGGTTAGGTTTAGGGTAAAAGGATAGGATTAGGGTTACGGGTTGGGCTTAGGTTTAGGGTTAAAGTTTACTTCTAGGGTAAGGGATAGGGTTCAGGGTTAGCTTTAGGGGTTCTGGATAGGTTTAGGTGTTAGGTTAGTGTCAGGGTTAGGTCTAGTCATGAGGGTAAGGTTTAGGGTTAGCTTTAAGAGCTAGGGTTACGTTTAATGGTTAGGATTAGGATTAGGGTTAAGGGTTAGGGTAAGGCTTAGGGGTTAGGGTGAAGGGTTAGGGTCAAGGGTTAGGGTTTTTGTTAGGCATAGTGTTGGGGTTAGAAGTAAGGGTTACTGTCAGTGTTAGGGTTGTAGGTAGGGTTACGGTTAGGGTTAGCGGTTTAGAATTAGGGTTAGGGATTAGGTGTCACAGTGATGACTAGGAGATAGGGTTAGAATTATGGGATAGGGGTTGTTCTCAGGAAATGGGTTATGCATTAACGTTAGGATAAGAGGTTAAAGATAGGCGCACGGTGAGATTTACGTGTTAAAGGGAGAAATAGGAACAGGGTTGGGTTGTTATGTTCAGGGTTAGGGTTATCTGTTAAAGCTATTGTTTATGCTTAGCGCACGGGCCCTGTCTGCATTAGGCGGGCGGGGGGAGTTTAGGGGGCTGGGATTGTACCCGGGAACCCACTCTATCATACTCTGGGTATGGGCCCTTGGGTTTCATGCAGGACACAGTGGTAGAGCCTCCTTTCACGCATGGCATGGGAGGATTGCAGGCTTTCTAAACTCTAAGAAAGCAAGAAGTCTGAGAATTAGATTTAGGGTTAGGATTCTGGTTAGGGTTAAGGATGAAGTTTATTGTTAGGGTGAGGGCTTAGAGTTAGGGATTAGGGTTAGGGTTAAAGGTTACTCTTAGTTTTAACGGTTACACTTTGGTTTAGGGTTGAGGTTTACGATTAGGGTTAAGATGAGGGGTTAGGGTTTGGTACAGGGTTAGGGTTAAGTGTTAGGTTTAGGGTTGAAGATTAGGATTAGGGTTAGGATTAAAGGTTAGCGTGAGAGTTAACGCTTAGGGTTAAGGTTAAGAGTTAGGGTTTAGGGTTAGGGTTAGGGTTAGTTTTAGGGTTAGAGTTATGTGCTATGGTTTGTGTTAGAGGTTAGGGTTAGGTTTACTGGTCACGGTTAGGGTTACGTTTAGGGGGTAGCATTAGGGTTAGGGTTAGGCTTAAGGGATAGGATTAGAGATAAGTGTTGGGCTTAGGGTTAGGGTTTAGTGTTAGGGTTATCATTAAGGATTAGAGGAAGGGTCAGGGTTAAATGCTTGGGTGCGGGTAATGGTTAGGGTCAGGGTTAAGGTTCACGGATAGGGTTAGTGTTAAGGGTTACGGGTAGGTTTAGGGTTCAGGGTTAGAGTTATCATTAGGGCTTAAGGTTAGGAATAGGCCGTAGGTTCGATTTAGGGTTAGATCTACGCCTTAGGGTAAGGGCTAGCGTTAGGGTTAAGAGATAGGGTTAGGTTTAATGCTTAGGATTAGGGTTAGGGTTTGGGGTTAAAGTAAGTGTTAGGGGCTAGGTTTAAGGATCAAAGGTTAGGGTTATTTTTAGCTGTAGTGTTAGGGTTAGGGATAAGGGATCCCATTAGCATTAAGGGTCTTCCTTACTGTAGGGTTAAGGGTTAGGCTTAGAGTTAAAGGTTAAGGTTAGGGTCAGTGTTAAGATTTAGGGTGAGGGTTAACGGTTAGGGTAAAGGTTAAGCGTTAGGGTTAGGGATTAGTGATTAGGGTTTTTGGTTAGTGTTAGGGTTAGCGGTTAGGAGTTAGTGTTTTATGAAGGGGTATGGTTAGAATTAGGATTGGGGTTAGAGTTAGGGTGAGGTATAGGGGTTAGGTTTAGGGGTTAGTTTTAGGGTAAAAGGATAGGATTAGGGTTACGGGTTGGGCTTAGGTTTAGGGTTAAAGTTTACTGCTAGGGTTAGGGATAGGTTTCAGGGTTAGCTTTAGGGGTTCTGGTTAGGGTTAGGTGTTAGGTTAGTGTCAGGGTTAGGTCTAGTCGTGAGGGTAAGGTTTAGGGTTACCTTTAAGAGCTATGGTTAGGTTTAATGGTTAGGATTAGGATTAGGGTTAAGGGTTAGGGTAAGGCTTAGGGCTTAGGGTGAAGGGTTAGGGTTTTTATTAGGCATAGCGTTGGGGTTAGAAGTAAGGGTTACTGTCAGTGTTAGGGTTGTAGGTAGGGTTACGGTTAGGGTTAGCGGTTTAGAATTAGGGTTAGGGATTAGGTGTCACAGTGATCACTAGGAGATAGGGTTAGAATTATGGGATAGGGGTTGTTCTCAGGAAATGCGTTATGCATTAACGTTAGGATAAGAGGTTAAAGTTAGGCGCACGGTGAGGTTTACGTGTTAAGGGGAGAAATAGGAACAGGGTTGGGTGTTACGTTCAGGGTTAGGGTTATCTGTTAAAGGTATTGTTTATGCTTAGCGCACGGGCCCTGTCTGCATTAGGCGGGCGGGGGGAGTTTAGGGGGCTGGGATTGTACCCGGGAACCCACTCTATCATACTCTGGGTATGGGCCCGTGGGTTTCATGCAGGACACAGTGGTAGAGCCTCCTTTCACGCATGGCATGGCAGGATTGCAGGCTTTCTAAACTCTAAGAAAGCAAGAAGTCTGAGATTTAGATTTAGGGTTAGGATTCTGGTTAGGGTTAAGGATGAAGTTTAGTGTTAGGGTGAGGGCTTAGGGTTAGGGATTAGGGTTAGGGTTAAAGGTTACTCTTAGGTTTAACGGTTACACTTTGGTTTAGGGTTGAGGTTTACGGTTAGGGTTAAGATGAGGGGTTAGGGTTTGGTACAGGGTTAGGGTTAAGTGTTAGGTTTAGGGTTGAAGATTAGGATTAGGGTTAGGATTAAAGGTTAGCGTGAGAGTTAACGCTAAGGGTTAAGGTTAAGAGTTAGGGTTTAGAGTTAGAGTTAGGGTTAGTTTTAGGGTTAGAGTTATGTGCTATGGTTTGTGTTAGAGGTTAGGGTTAGGTTTACTGGTCACGGTTAGGGTTACGTTTAGGGGGTAGCATTAGGGTTAGGGTTAGGGTTAAGGGATAGGATTAGGGATAAGTGTTGGGCTTAGGGTTAGGGTTTAGTGTTAGGGTTAGCATTAAGGATTAGGGTTACGGGCAGGGTTAAATGCTTGGGTGCGGGTAATAGTTAGGGTCAGGGTTAAGGTTCACGGATAGGGTTAGTGTTAAGGTTTACGGGTAGGTTTAGGGTTCAGGGTTAGAGTTAGCATTAGGGCTTAAGGTTAGGATTAGGCGGTAGGTTAGACTTAGGGTTAGATCTAGGCGTTAGGGTAAGGGCTAGCGTTAGGGTTAAGAGATAGGGTTAGGTTTAATGCTTAGGATTAGGGTTAGGGTTTGGGGTTAAAGTAAGTGTTAGGGGTTAGGTTTCAGGATCAAAGGTTAGGGTTATTTTTAGCTGTAGTGTTAGGGTTAGGGATAAGGGATCCAATTAGCATTAAGGTTCAGTGTTAAGATTTAGGGTGAGGGTTAACGGTTAGGGTAAAGGTTAAGCGTTAGGGATAGGGATTAGTGATTAGGGTTTCTGGTTAGTGTTAGGGTTAGCGGTTAGGAGTTAGTGTTTCATGAAGGGGTATGGTTAGAATTTGGATTGGGGTTAGAGTTAGGGTGAGGTAAAGGGGTTAGGTTTAGGGGTTAGTTTTAGGGTAAAAGGATACGATTAGGGTTACGGGTTGGGCTTAGGTTTAGGGTTAAAGTTTACTGCTAGGGTTAGGGATAGGGTTCAGG
The DNA here is from genome assembly GCF_041146395.1 of Eulemur rufifrons. Classification (NCBI taxonomy): domain Eukaryota; kingdom Metazoa; phylum Chordata; class Mammalia; order Primates; family Lemuridae; genus Eulemur; species Eulemur rufifrons. Next base: position 380,232 of record NW_027182916.1, on the reverse strand, counting down.
GTTATCTTTAGGTGTTCTGGTTAGGGTTAGGTGTTAGGTTAGTGTCAGGGTTAGGTCTAGTCGTGAGGGTAAGGTTTAGGGTTAGCTTTAAGAGCTAGGGTTAGGTTTAATGGTTAGGATTAGGATTAGGGTTAAGGGTTAGGGTAAGTCTTAGGGGTTAGGGTGAAGTGTTAGGGTCAAGGGTTAGGGTTTTTTTAGGCATAGCGTTGGGGTTAGAAGTAAGGGTTACTGT
>NW_027182916.1:370000-375000 GCF_041146395.1 Eulemur rufifrons | reverse complement strand
TGTTAAGGGGAGAAATAGGAACAGGGTTGGGTGTTATGTTCAGGGTTAGGGTTATCTGTTAAAGGTATTGTTTATGCTTAGCGCACGGGCCCTGTCTGCATTAGGCGGGCGGGGGGAGTTTAGGGGGCTGGGATTGTACCCGGGAACCCACTCTATCATACTCTGGGTATGGGCCCGTGGGTTTCATGCAGGACACAGTGGTAGAGCCTCCTTTCACGCATGGCATGGGAGGATTGCAGGCTTTCTAAACTCTAAGAATGCAAGAAGTCTGAGAATTAGATTTAGGGTTAGGATTATGGTTAGGGTTAAGGATGAAGTTTAGTGTTAGGGTGAGGGCTTAGGGTTAGGGCTTAGGGTTAGGGTTAAAGGTTACTCTTAGGTTTAACGGTTACACTTTTTTTTAGGGTTGAGGTTTACGGTTAGGGTTAAGATGAGGGGTTAGGGTTTGGTACAGGGTTAGGGTTAAGTGTTAGGTTTAGGGTTGAAGATTAGGATTAGGGTTAGGATTAAAGGTTAGCGTGAGAGTTAACGCTTAGTGTTAAGCTTAAGAGTTAGGGGTTAGGGTTAGGTTTAGGGTACGTTTTAGGGTTAGAGTTATGTGCTATGGTTTGTGTTAGAGGTTAAGTTTAGGTTTACTGGTCACGGTTAGGGTTACGTTTAGGGGTTTGCGTTAGGGTTAGGGTTAAGGGATAGGATTAGGGTTAAGTGTTGGGCTTAGGGTTAGGGTTTAGTGTTAGTGTTATCATTAAGGATTAGGGGTAGGGTCAGGGTTAAATGCTTGGGTGCGGGTAATGATTAGGGTCAGGGTTAAAGTTCACGGATAGGGTTAGCGTTAAGGGTTACGGGTAGGTTTAGGGTTCAGGGTTAGAGTTAGCATTAGGGCTTAAGGTTAGGATTAGGCGGTAGGTTCGATTTAGGGTTAGATCTAGGCGTTAGGGTAAGGGCTAGCGTTAGGGTTGAGAGATAGGGTTAGGTTTAATGCTTAGGATTAGGGTTAGGGTTTGGGGTTACAGTAAGTGTTAGGGGTTAGGTTTAAGGATCCAAGGTTAGGGTTATTTTTAGCTGTAGTGTTAGGGTTAGGGATAAGGGATCCCATTAGCATTAAGGGTCTTCCTTACGGTAGGCTTAAGGGTTAGGCTTAGAGTTAAAGGTTAAGGTTAGGGTCAGTGTTAAGATGTAGGCTGAGGGTTAACGGTTAGGGTAAAGGTTAAGCGTTAGGGTTAGGGATTAGTGATTAGGGTTTTTGGTTAGTGTTAGGTTAGCGGTTAGTGTTTTATGAAGGGGTATGGTTAGAATTAGGATTGGGGTTAGAGTTAGGGTGAGGTATAGGGGTTAGGTTTAGGGGTTAGTTTTAGGGTAAAAGGATAGGATTAGGGTTACGGGTTGGGCTTAGGTTTAGGGTTAAAGTTTACTGCTGGGGTTAGTGATAGGGTTCAGGGTTAGCTTTAGGGGTTCTGGTGAGGGTTAAGTGTTAGGTTAGTGTCAGGGTTAGGTCTAGTCGTGAGGGTAAGGTTTAGGGTTAGCTTTAAGAGCTAAGGTTAGGTTTAATGGTTAGGATTAGGATTACGGTTAAGGGTTAGGGTAAGTCTTAGGGGTTAGGGTGAAGGGTTAGGGTCAAGGGTTAGGGTTTTTGTTAGGCATAGCGTTGGGGTTAGAAGTAAGGGTTACTGTCAGTGTTAGGGTTGTAGGTAGGGTTACGGTTAGGGTTAGCGGTTTAGAATTAGGGTTAGGGATTAGGTGTCACAGTGATGACTAGGAGATAGGGTTAGAATTATGGGATAGGGGTTGTTCTCAGGAAATGGGTTATGCATTAACGTTAGGATAAGAGGTTAAAGTTAGGCGCACGGTGAGGTTTACGTGTTAAGGGGAGAAATAGGAACAGGGTTGGGTGTTACGTTCAGGGTTAGGGTTATCTGTTAAAGGTATTGTTTATGCTTAGCGCACGGGCCCTGTCTGCATTAGGCGGGCGTGGGGAGTTTAGGGGGCTGGGATTGTACCCGGGAACCCACTCTATCATACTCTGGGTATGGGCCCGTGGGTTTCATGCAGGACACAGTGGTAGAGCCTCCTTTCACGCATGGCATGGGAGGATTGCAGGCTTTCTAAACTCTAAGAAAGCAAGAAGTCTGAGAATTAGATTTAGGGTTAGCATTCTGGTTAGGGTTAAGGATGAAGTTTAGTGTTAGGGTGAGGGCTTAGGGTTAGGGATTAGGGTTAGGGTTAAAGGTTACTCTTAGGTTTAACGGTTACACTTTGGTTTAGGGTTGAAGTTTACGGTTAGGGTTAAGATGAGGGGTTAGGGTTTGGTACAGGGTTAGGGTTAAGTGTTAGGTTTAGGGTTGAAGATTAGGATTAGGGTTAGGATTAAAGGTTAGCGTGAGAGTTAACGCTTAGGGTTAAGGTTAAGAGTTAGGGTTTAGAGTTAGAGTTAGGGTTAGTTTTAGGGTTAGAGTTATGTGCTATGGTTTGTGTTAGAGGTTAGGGTTAGGTTTACTGGTCACGGTTAGGGTTACGTTTAGGGGGTAGCATTAGGGTTAGGGTTAGGGTTAAGGGATAGGATTAGGGATAAGTTTTGGGCTTAGGGTTAGGGTTTAGTGTTAGGGTTAGCAGTAAGGATTAGGGTTAGGGTCAAGGTTAAATGCTTGGGTGCGGGTAATGGTTAGGGTCAGGGTTAAGGTTCACGGATAGGGTTAGTGTTAAGGGTTAAGGGTAGGTTTAGGGTTCAGGGTTAGAGTTACCATTAGGGCTTAAGGTTAGGATTAGGCGGTAGTTTCGATTTAGGGTTAGATCTAGGCGTTCGGGTAAGGGCTAGCGTTAGGGTTAAGAGATAGGGTTAGGTTTAATGCTTAGGATTAGGGTTAGGGTTTGGGGTTAAAGTAAGTGTTAGGGGTTAGGTTTAAGGATCAAAGCTTAGGGTTATTTTTAGCTGTAGTGTTAGGGTTAGGGATAAGGGATCCCATTAGCATTAAGGGTCTTCCTTACTGTAGGGTTAAGGGTTAGGCTTAGAGTTAAAGGTTAAGGTTAGGGTCAGTGTTAAGATTTAGGGTGAGGGTTAACGGTTAGGGTAAAGGTTAAGCGTTAGGGTTAGGGATTAGTGATTAGGGTTTTTGGTTAGTGTCAGGGTTAGTGGTTAGGAGTTAATGTTTTATGAAGGGGTATGGTTAGAATTAGGATTGGGGTTAGAGTTAGGGTGAGGTATAGGGGTTAGGTTTAGGGGTTAGTTTTAGGGTAAAAGGATAGGATTAGGGTTACGGGTTGTGCTTAGGTTTAGGGTTAAAGTTTACTGCTAGGGTTAGGGATAGGGTTCAGGGTTAGCTTTAGGGGTTCGGGTGAGGGTTAAGTGTTAGGTTAGTTTCAGGGTTAGGTCTAGTCGTGAGGGTAAGGTTTAGGGTTAGCTTTAAGAGCTAGGGTTAGGTTTAATGGTTAGGATTAGGATTAGGGTTAAGGGTTAGGGTAAGGCTTAGGGGTTAGGGTGAAGGGTTAGGGTCAAGGGTTAGGGTTTTTGTTAGGCATAGCGTTGGGGTTAGAAGTAAGGGTTACTGTCAGTGTCAGGGTTGTAGGTAGGGTTACGGTTAGGGTTAGCGGTTTAGAATTAGGGTTAGGGATTAGGTGTCACAGTGATGACTAGGAGATAGGGTTAGAATTATGGGATAGGGGTTGTTCTCAGGAAATGGGTTATGCATTAACGTTAGGATAAGAGGTTAAAGTTAGGCGCACGGTGAGGTTTACGTGTTAAGGGGAGAAATAGGAACAGGGTTGGGTGTTATGTTCAGGGTTAGGGTTATCTGTTAAAGGTATTGTTTATGCTTAGCGCACGGGCCCTGTCTGCATTGGGCGGGCGGGGGGAGTTTAGGGGGCTGGGATTGTACCCGGGAACTCACTCTATCATACTCTGGGTATGGGCCCGTGGGTTTCATGCAGGACACAGTGGTAGAGCCTCCTTTCACGAATGGCATGGGAGGATTCCAGGCTTTCTAAACTCTAAGAAAGCAAGAAGTCTGAGAATTAGATTTAGGGTTAGGATTATGGTTAGGGTTAAGGATGAAGTTTAGTGTTAGGGTGAGGGCTTAGGGTTAGGGATTAGGGTTAGGGATAAAGGTTACCCTTAGGTTTAACGGTTACACTTTGGATTAGGGTTGAGGTTTACGGTTAGGGTTAAGATGAGGGGTTAGGGTTTGGTACAGGGTTAGGGTTAAGTGTTAGGTTTAGGGTTGAACATTAGGATTAGGGTTAGGATTAAAGGTTAGCATGAGAGTGAACGCTTAGGGTTAAGGTTAAGAGTTAGGGTTTAGGGTTTAGAGTTAGAGTTAGGGTTAGTTTTAGGGTTAGAGTTATGTGCTATGGTTTGTGTTAGAGGTTAGGGTTAGGTTTACTGGTCACGGTTAGGGTACGTTTATGGGGTAGCATTAGGGTTAAGTTTAGGGTTAAGGGATAGGATTAGGGATAAGTGTTGGGCTTAGGGTTAGGGTTTAGTGTTAGGGTTAGCATTAAGGATTAGGGTTAGAGTCAGGGTTAAAAGCTTGGGTGCGGGTTATAGTTAGGGTCAGGGTTAAGGTTCACGGATAGCGTTAGTGTTAAGGGTTACGGGTATGTTTAGGGTTTAGGGTTAGAGTTAGGGTTAGGGTTAGGGTTAGGGGTTAGGGTTAGGGTCAGGGTCAGGGTCAGGGGTTAGGGGTTAGGGTTAGGGGTTAGGGTTAATGTTAGGGGTTAGGGTTAGGGTTAGGGGTTAGGGTTAGTGTTAGGGTTAGGGGGGTTAGGGTTATGGTTGGGGTTGGGGTTAGGATTAGGGGTTAGGGTTAGAATTAGTGGTTAGGGTTAGGGTTAGGGTTCGGGTTCGGGTTAGGGTTAGGGTTGGGTTACGGTTAGGGTTAGGGTTGGGTTAGGGTTAGGGTTAGGGTAGGGGTAGGGGTAGGGGTAGGGTTAGGGGTTAGGGTTAGGATTAGGGGTTAGGCTCAGGGTCAGGGTCAGGGTCAGGATTATGGGTTAGGTTTAGGGTTAGG
>NW_027182916.1:335000-365000 GCF_041146395.1 Eulemur rufifrons | reverse complement strand
CTAGGCGTTAGGGTAAGGGCTAGCGTTAGGGTTAAGAGATAGGGTTAGGTTTAATGCTTAGGATTAGGGTTAGGGTTTGGGGTTAAAGTAAGTGTTAGGGGTTAGGTTTAAGGATCAAAGGTTAGGGTTATTTTTAGCTGTAGTGTTAGGGTTAGGGATAAGGGATCCCATTAGCATTAAGGGTCTTCCTTACTGTAGGGTTAAGGGTTAGGCTTAGAGTTAAAGGTTCAGGTTAGGGTCAGTGTTAAGATTCAGGGTGAGGGTTAACGGTTAGGGTAAAGGTTAAGCGTTAGGGTTAGGGATTAGTGATTAGGATTTTTGGTTAGTGTTAGGGTTAGCGGTTAGGAGTTAGTGTTTTATGAAGGGGTATGGTTAGAATTAGGATTGGGGTTAGAGTTAGGGTGAGGTATAGGGGTTAGGTTTAGGGGTTAGTTTTAGGGTAAAAGGATAGGATTAGGGTTACGGGTTGGGCTTAGGTTTAGGGTTAAAGTTTACTGCTAGGGTTAGGGATAGGGTTCAGGGTTAGCTTTAGGGGTTCTGGTTAGGGTTAGGTGTTAGGTTAGTGTCAGGGTTAGGTCTAGTCGTGAGGGTAAGGTTTAGGGTTAGCTTTAAGAGCTAGGGTTAGGTTTAATGGTTAGGATTAGGATTAGGGTTAAGGGTTAGGGTTAGGCTTAGGGGTTAGGGTGAAGGGTTAGGGTCAAGGGTTAGGGTTTTTGTTAGGCATAGCGTTGGGGTTAGAAGTAAGGGTTACTGTCAGTGTTAGGGTTGTAGGTAGGGTTACGGTTAGGGTTAGCGGTTTAGAATTAGGGTTAGGGATTAGGTGTCACAGTGATGACTAGGAGATAGGGTTAGACTTATGGGATAGGGGTTGTTCTCAGGAAATGGGTTATGCATTAACGTTAGGATAAGAGGTTAAAGTTAGGCGCACGGTGAGGTTTACGTGTTAAGGGGAGAAATAGGAACAGGGTTGGGTGTTATGTTCTGGGTTAGGGTTATCTGTTAAAGGTATTGTTTATGCTTAGCGCACGGGCCCTGTCTGCATTAGGCTGGCGGGGGGAGTTTCGGGGGCTGGGATTGTACCCGGGAACCCACTCTATCATACTCTGGGTATGGGCCCGTGGGTTTCATGCAGGACACAGTGGTAGAGCCTCCTTTCACGCATGGCATGGGAGGATTGCAGGCTTTCTAAACTCTAAGAAAGCAAGAAGTCTGAGAATGAGATTTAGGGTTGGATTATGGTTAGGGTTAAAGATGAAGTTTAGTGTTAGGGTGAGGGCTTAGGGTTAGGGATTAGGGTTAGGGTTAAAGATTACTCTTAGGTTTAACGGTTACACTTTGGTTTAGGGTTGAGGTTTACGGTTAGGGTTAAGATGAGGCGTTCGGGTTAGGTACAGGGTTAGGGTTAAGTGTAAGGTTTAGGGTTGAAGATTAGGATTAGGGTTAGGATTAAAGGTTAGCGTGAGAGTTAACGCTTAGGGTTAAGGTTAAGATTTAGGGTATAGGGTTAGGGTTAGGGTTAGGGTTAGTTTTAGGTTTAGAGTTATGTGCTATGGTTTGTGTTAGAGGTTAGGGTTAGGTTTACTGGTGGCAGTTAGGGTTAGGTTTAGGGGTTAGCATTAGGGTTAGGGTTAGGGTTAGGGTTAAGGGATAGGATTAGGGTTAAGTGTTGGGCTTAGGGTTAGGGTTTAGTGTTATGGTTATCATTAAGGATTAGGGTTAGAGTCAGGGTTAAATGCTTGGGTGCGGGTAATGGTTAGTGTCAGGGATAAGGTTCATGGTTAGGGTTAATGTTAAGGGTTACGGGTAGGTTTAGGGATCAGGGTTAGAGTTAGCATTAGGGCTTAAGTTTAGGATTAGGCGGTAGGTTAGATTTAGCGTTAGATCTAGGCGTTAGGGTAAGGGCTAGCGTTAGGGTTAAGAGATAGGGTTAGGTTTAATGCTCAGGATTAGGGTTAGGGTTTGGGGTTAAAGTAAGTGTTAGGGGTTAGGTTTAAGGATCAAAGGTTAGGGTTATTTTTAGCTGTAGTGTTAGGGTTAGGGATAAGTGATCCCATTAGCATTAAGGGTCTTCCTTACTGTAGGGTTAAGGGTTAGGCTTAGAGTTAAAGGTGAAGGTTAGGGTCAGTGTTAAGATTTAGGGTGAGGGTTAACGGTTAGGGGAAAGGTTAAGCGTTAGGGTTAGGGATTAGTGATTAGGGTTTTTGGTTAGTGTTAGGGTTAGCGGTTAGGAGTTAGTGTTTTATGAAGGGGTATGGTTAGAATTAGGATTGGGGTTAGAGTTAGGGTGAGGTATAGGGGTTACGTTTAGGGGTTAGTTTTAGGGTAAAAGGATAGGATTAGGGTTACGGGTTGCGCTTAGGTTTAGGGTTAAAGTTTACTGCTAGGGATAGGGATAGGTTTCAGGGTTAGCTTTAGGGGTTCTGGTTAGGGTTAGGTGTTAGGTGAGTGTCAGGGTTAGGTCTAGTCGTGAGGGTAAGGTTTAGGGTTAGCTTTAAGAGCTAGGGTTAGGTTTAATGGTTAGGATTAGGATTAGGGTTAAGGGTTAGGGTAAGGCTTAGGGGTTAGGGTGAAGGGTTAGGGTTTTTGATAGGCATAGCGTTGGGGTTAGAAGTAAGGGTTACTGTCAGTGTTAGGGTTGTAGGTAGGGTTACGATTAGGGTTAGCGGTTTAGAATTAGGGTTAGGGATTAGGTGTCACAGTGATGACTAGGAGATAGGGTTAGAATTATGGGATAGGGGTTGTTCTCAGGAAATGGGTTATGCACTAACGTTAGGATAAGAGGTTAAAGTTAGGCGCACGGTGAGGTTTACGTGTTAAGGGGAGAAATAGGAACAGGGTTGGGTGTTATGTTCAGGGTTAGGGTTATCTGTTAAAGGTATTGTTTATGCTTAGCGCACGGGCCCTGTCTGCATTAGGCGGGCGTGGGGAGTTTAGGGGGCTGGGATTGTACCCGGGAACCCACTCTATCATACTCTGGGTATGGGCCCGTGGGTTTCATGCAGGACACAGTGGTAGAGCCTGCTTTCACACATGACATGGGAGGATTGCAGGCTTTCTAAACTCTGAGAAAGCAGGAAGTCTGAGAATTAGATTTAGGGTTAGGATTCTGGTTAGGGTTAAGGATGAAGTTTAGTGTTAAGGTGAGGGCTTAGGGTTAGGGCTTAGGGTTAGGTTTAAAGGTTACTCTTAGCTTTAACGGTTACACTTCGGTTTAGGGTTGAGGTTTAAGGTTAGGGTTAAGATGAAGGGTTAGGGTTAGGTACAGGGTTAGGGTTAAGTGTTAGGTTTAGGGTTGAAGATTAGGATTAGAGTTAGGATTAAAGGTTAGCGTGAGAGTTAACGCTTAGGGTTAAGGTTAAGAGTTAGGGTTTAGGGTTAGGGTTAGGGTTAGTGTTAGTTTTAGGGTTAGAGTTATGTGCTATGGTTTGTGTTAGAGGTTAGGGTTAGGTTTACTGGTGACGGTTAGTGTTACGTTTAGGGGTTAGCATTAGGGTTAGGGTTAGGTTTAAGGGATAGGATTAGGGTTAAGTGTTGGGCTTAGGGTTAGGGTTTAGTGTTAGGGTTATCATTAAGGATTAGGGGTAGGGTCAGGGTTAAATGCTTAGGTACGGGTAATGATTAGGGTCAGGGTTAAGGTTCAAGGATAGGGTTAGTGTTAAGGGTTACGGGTAGGTTTAGGGTTCAGGGTTAGAGTTAGCATCAGGGCTTAAGGTTAGGATTAGGCGGTAGGTTAGATTTAGGGTTAGATCTAGGCGTTAGGGTAAGGGCTAGCGTTAGGGTTAAGAGATAGGGTTAGGTTTAATGCTTAGGATTAGGGTTAGGGTTTGGGGTTAAAGTAAGTGTTAGGGGTTAGGTTTAAGGATCCAAGGTTAGGGTTATTTTTAGCTGTAGTGTTAGGGTTAGGGATAAGGGATCCCATTAGCATTAAGGATCTTCCTTACTGTAGGGTTAAGGGTTAGGCTTAGAGTTCAAGGTTAAGGTTATTGTCAGTGGTAAGATTTAGGGTGAGGGTTAATGGTTAGGGTACAGGTTAAGCATTAGGGTTAGGGATTAGTGATTAGGGTTTTTGGTTAGTATTAGGGTTAGCGGTTAGGAGTTAGTGTTTTATGAAGGGGTATGGTTAGAATTAGGATTGGGGTTAGGGTTAGGGTGAGGTATAGGGGTTAGGTTTAGGGGTTAGTTTTAGGGTAAAAGGATAGGATTAGGGTTACGGGTTGGGCTTAGGTTTAGGTTTAAAGTTTACTGCTAGGGTTAGGGATAGGGTTCAGGGTTAGCTTTAGGGGTTCTGGTTAGGGTTAGGTGTTAGGTTAGTGTCAGGGTTAGGTTTAGTCATGAGGGTAAGGTTTAGGGTTAGCTTTAAGAGCTAGGGTTAAGTTTAATGGTTAGGATTAGCATTAGGGTTAAGGGTTAGGGTAAGGCTTAGAGGTTAGCGTGAAGGGTTGGGTCAAGGGTTAGGGTTTTTGTTAGGCATAGCGTTGGGGTTAGAAATAAGGGTTATTGTGATTGTTAGGGTTGTAGTTAGGGTTACGGTTAGGGTTAGCGGTTTAGAATTAGGGTTAGGGATTAGGTGTCACAGTGATGACTAGGAGATAGGGTTAGAATTTGGCGATAGGGGTTGTTCTCAGGAAATGGGTTATGCATTAACGTTAGGATAAGAGGTTAAAGTTAGGCGCACGGTGAGGTTTCCGTGTTAAGGGGAGAAATAGGAACAGGGTTGGGTGTTATGTTCAGGGTTAGGGTTATCTGTTAAAGGTATTGTTTATGCTTAGCGCACGGGCCCTGTCTGCATTAGGCGGGCGGGGGGAGTTTAGGGGGCTGGGATTGTACCCGGGAACCCACTCTATCATACTCTGGGTATGGGCCCTTGAGTTTCATGCAGGACACACTGGTAGAGCCTCCTTTCACGCATGGCATGGGTGGATTGCAGGCTTTCTAAACTCTAAGAAAGCAAGAAGTCTGAGAATTAGATTTAGGGTTAGGATTCTGGTTAGGGTTAAGGATGAAGTTTAGTGTTAGGGTGAGGGCTTAGGGTTAGGGCTTAGGATTAGGGTTAAAGGTTACTCTTAGGTTTAACGGTTACACTTTGGTTTAGGGTTGAGGTTTATGGTTAGGGTTAAGATGAGGGGTTAGGGTTAGGTACAGGGTTAGGGTTAAGTGTTAGGTTTAGGGTTTAAGATTAGGATTAGGGTTATGATTAAAGGTTAGCGTGAGAGTTAACGCGTAGGGTTAAGGTTAAGAGTTAGGGTTTAGGGTTAGGTTTAGGGTTAGGGTTAGTTTTAGGGTTAGAGTTATGTGCTATGGTTTGTGTTAGAGGTTAGGGTTATGTTTACTGGTGACGTTTAGGGTTACGTTTAGGGGTTAGCATTAGGGTTAGGGTTAGGGTTAGGGTTAAGGGATAGGATTAGGGTTAAGTGTTGGGCTTAGGGTTAGGGTTTAGTGTTAGGGTTATCATTAATGATTAGGGGTAGGGTCAGGGTTTAATGCTTTGGTGCGGGTAATGGTTAGGGTCCGGCTTAAGGTTGACGGATAGGGTTAGTGTTAAGGGTTACGGGTAGGTTTAGGGTTCAGGGTTAGAGTTAGCATTAGGGCTTAAGGTTAGGATTAGGCGGTAGGTTAGATTTAGGGTTAGATCTGGACGTTAGGGTAAGGGCTAGCGTTAGGGTTAAGAGATAGGGTTAGGCTTAATGCTTAGGATTAGGGTTAGGGTTTGGGGTTAAAGTATTTGTTTGGAGTTAGGTTTAAGGATCAAAGGTTAGGGTTATTTTTAGCTGTAGTGTTAGGGTTAGGGATAAGGGATCCCATTAGCATTAAGGGTCTTCCTTACTGTAGGGTTAAGGGTTGGGCTTAGAGTTAAAGCTTAAGGTTAGGGTCAGTGTTAAGGTTTAGGGTGAGGGTTAACGGTTAGAGTAAAGGTTAAGCGTCAGGGTTAGGGATTAGTGATTAGGGTTTTTGGTTAGTGTTAGGGTTAGCGGTTAGGAGTTAGTGTTTTATGAAGGGGTATGGTTAGAATTAGGATTGGGATTAGAGTTAGGGTGAGGTATAGGGGTTAGGTTTAGGGGTTAGTTTTAGGGTAAAAGGATAGGATTAGGGTTACGGGTTGGTCTCAGGTTTAGGGTTAAAGTTTACTGCTAGGGTTAGGGATAGGGTTCAGGGTTAGCTTTAGGGGTTCTGGTTAGGTTTAGGTGTTAGGTTAGTGTCAGGGTTAGGTCTAGTCATGAGGGTAAGGTTTAGGGTTAGCTTTAAGAGCTAGGGTTAGTTTTAATGGTTAGGATTAGGATTAGGGTTAAGGGTTAGGGTAAGGCTTAGGGGTTAGGGTGAAGGGTTAATGTTTTTGATAGGCATAGCGTTGGGGTTAGAAGTAAGGGTTACTGTCAGTGTTAGGGTTGTAGGTAGGGTTACGATTAGGGTTAGCGGTTTAGAATTAGGGTTAGGGATTAGTTGTCACAGTGATGACTAGGATATAGGGTTAGAATTATGGGATAGGGGTTGTTCTCAGGAAATGGGTTATGCATTAACGTTAGGATAAGAGGTTAAAGTGAGGCGCACGGTGAGGTTTCCGTGTTAAGGGGAGAAATAGGAACAGGGTTGGGTGTTATGTTCAGGGTTAGGGTTATCTGTTAAAGGTATTGTTTATGCTTAGCGCACGGGCCCTGTCTGCATTAGGCGGGCGGGGGGAGTTTAAGGGGCTGGGATTGTACCCCGGAACCCACTCTATCATACTCTGGATATGGGCCCGTGGATTTCATGCAGGACACAGTGGTGGAGCCTGCTTTCACACATGACATGGGAGGATTGCAGGCTTTCTAAACTCTAAGAAAGCAAGAAGTCTGAGAATTAGATTTAGGGTTAGGATTATGGTTAGGGTTAAGGATGAAGTTTAGTGTTAGGGTGAGGGCTTAGGGTTAGGGCTTAGGGTTAGGGTTAAAGGTTACTCTTAGGTTTAACGGTTACACTTTGGTTTAGGGTTGAGGTTTACGGTTAGGGTTAAGATGAGGGGTTCGGGTTAGGTACAGGGTTAGGGTTAAGTGTTAGGTTTAGGGTTGAAGATTAGGATTAGGGTTAGGATTAAAGGTTAGAGTGAGAGTTAACGCTTAGGGTTAAGGTTAAGAGTTAGGGTTTAGGTTTAGGGATAGGGTTAGTTTTAGGTTTAGAGTTATGTGCTATGGTTTGTGTTAGAGGTTAGGGTTAGGTTTACTGGTGGCAGTTAGGGTTACGTTTAGGGGTTAGCATTAGGGTTAGGGTTAGGGTTAGGGTTAAGGGATAGGATTAGGGTTAAGTGTTGGGCTTAGGGTTAGGGTTTAGTGTTAGGGTTATCATTAAGGATTAGGGTTACGGTCAGGGTTAAATGCTTTGGTGCGGGTAATGGTTAGGGTCAGGGTTAAGGTTCACGGATAGGGTTAGTGTTAAGGGTTACGGGTAGGTTTAGGGTTCAGGGTTAGAGTTAGCATTAGAGCTTAACGTTAGGATTAGGCGGTAGGTTAGATTTAGGGTAGATCTAGGCGTTAGGGTAAGAGCTAGCGTTAGGGTTAAGAGATAGGGTTAGGTTGAATGCTTAGGATTAGGGTTAGGGTTTGGGGTTAAAGTAAGTGTTAGGGGTTAGGTTTAAGGATCCAAGTTTAGGGTTATTTTTAGCTGTAGTGTTAGGGTTAGGGATAAGGGATCCCATTAGCATTAAGGGTCTTCCTTACTGTAGGGGTAAGGGTTAGGCTTAGAGTTAAAGGTGAAGGTTAGGGTCAGTGTTAAGATTTAGGGTGAGGGTTAACGGTTAGGGTAAAGGTTAAGCGTTAGGTTTAGGGATTAGTGATTAGGGTTTTTGGTTAGTGTTAGGGTTAGTGGTTAGGAGTTAGTGTTTTATGAAGGGGTATGGTTAGAATTAGGATTGGGGTTAGAGTTAGGGTGAGGTATAGGGGTTAGGTTTAGGGGTTAGTTTTAGGGTAAAAGGATAGGATTAGGGTTACGGGTTGGGCTTAGGTTTAGGGTTAAAGTTTACTGCTAGGGTTAGGGATAGGGTTCAGGGTTAGCTTTAGGGGTTCTGGTGAGGGTTAGGTGTTAGGTTAGTGTCAGGGTTAGGTCTAGTCGTGAGGGTAAGGTTTAGGGTTAGTTTTAAGAGCTAGGGGCCGGGCGCGGTGGCTCACGCCTGCAATCCTAGCACTCTGGGAGGCCGAGGCGGGTGGATCGCTCGAGGTCAGGAGTTCGAGACCAGCCTGAGAAAGAGTGAGACCCCGTCTCTACTAAAAATAGAAAGAAATTATATGGACAACTAAAATATATATATATACAAAAAATTAGCCGGGCATGGTGGCACATGCCTGTAGTCCCAGCTACTCGGAAGCCTGAGGCAGTAGGATCGCTTAAGCCCAGGAGTTTGAGGTTGCTGTGAGCTAGGCTGACGCCACGGCACTCACTCTAGCCCGGGCAACAGAGTGAGACTCTGTCTCAAAAAAAAAAAAAAAAAAAAGAGCTAGGGTTAGGTTTAATGGTTAGGATTAGGATTAGGGTTAAGGGATAGGGTAAGGGTTAGGGGTTAGGGTGAAGGGTTAGGGTCAAGGATTAGGGTTTTTGTTAGGCATAGCGTTGGGGTTAGAAGTAAGGGTTACTGTCAGTGTTAGGGTTGTAGGTAGGGTTACGGTTAGGGTTAGCGGTTTAGAATTAGGGTTAGGGATTAGGTGTCTCAGTGATTACAAGGATATAGGGTTAGAATTATGGGATAGGGGTTGTTCTCAGGAAATGGGTTATGCATTAACGTTAGGATAACAGGTTAAAGTTAGGCGCACGGTGAGGTTTACGTGTTAAGGGGAGAAATAGGAACAGGGTTGGGTGTTATGTTCAGGGTTAGGGTTATCTGTTAAAGGTATTGTTTATGCTTAGCGCACGGGCCCTGTCTGCATTAGGCGGGCGGGGTGAGTTTAGGGGGCTGGGATTGTACCTGGGAACCCACTCTATCATACTCTGTGTATGGGCCCGTGGGTTTCATGCAGGACACAGTGGTAGAGCCTCCTTTCACGCATGGCATGGGAGGATTGCAGGCTTTCTAAACTCTAAGAAAGCAAGAAGTCTGAGAATTAGATTTAGGGTTAGGATTCTGGTTAGGGTTAAGGATGAAGTTTAGTGTTAGGGTGAGGGCTTAGGGTTAGGGATTAGGGTTAGGGTTAAAGGTTACACTTAAGTTTAACGGTTACACTTTGGTTTAGGGTTGAGGTTTACGGTTAGGGTTAAGATGAGTGGTTAGGGTTAGGTACAGGGTTAGGGTTAAGTGTTAGGTTTAGGGTTGAAGATTAGGATTAGGGTTAGGATTAAAGGTTAGCATGAGAGTTAACGCTTAGGGTTAAGGTTAAGAGTTAAGTTTTAGGGTTAGGATTAGGGTTAGGGTTAGTTTTAGGGTTAGAGTTATGTGCTATGGTTTGTGTTATAGGTTAGGGTTAGGTTTACTGGTAAAGGTTAGGGTTACGTTTAGGTGTTAGCATTAGGGTTAGGGTTAAGGGATAGGATTAGGGTTAAGGGTTGGCTTAGAGTTAGGGTTTAGTGTTAGGGTTATCATTAATGATTAGGGGTAGGGTCAGGGTTAAATGCTTGGGTGCGGGTAATGGTTAGGGTCAGGGTTAAGGTTCACGGATAGGGTTAGTGTTAAGGGATACGGGTAGGTTTAGGGTTCAGGGTTAGAGTTAGCATTAGGGCTTAAGGTTAGGATTAGGCGGTAGGTTCGATTTAGGATTAGATCTAGGCGTTAGGGTAAGGGCTAGCGTTAGGGTTAAGAGATAGGGTTAGGTTTAGTGCTAAGGATTAGGGTTAGGGTTTGGGGTTAAAGTAAGTGTTAGGGGTTAGGTTTAAGGATCAAAGGTTAGGGTTATTTTTAGCTGTAGTGTTAGGGTTAGGGATAAGGGATCCCATTAGCATTAAGGGTCTTCCTTACTGTAGGGTTAAGGGTAAGGCTTAGAGTTAAAGGTTAAGTTTAGGGTCAGTGTTAAGATTTGGGTGAGGGTTAACGGTTAGGGTAAAGGTTAAGCGTTAGGGTTAGGGATTAGTGATTAGGGTTTTTGGTTAGTGTCAGGGTTAGCGGTTAGGAGTTAGTGTTTTATGAAGGGGTATGGTTAGAATTAGGATTGGGGTTAGAGTTAGGATGAGGTATAGGGCTTAGGTTTAGGGGTTAGTTTTAGGGTAAAAGGATAGGATTAGGGTTACAGGTTGGGCTTAGGTTTAGGGTTAAAGTTTACTGCTAGGGTTAGGGTTAGGGTTCAGGGTTAGCTTTAGGGGTTCTGGTTAGGGTTAGGTGTTAGGTTAGTGTCAGGGTTAGGTCTAGTCGTTAGGGTAAGGATTGGGGTTAGCTTTAAGAGCTAGGGTTAGGTTTAATGGTTAGGATTAGGATTAGGGTTAAGGGTTAGGGTAAGGCTTAGGGGTTAGGGTGAAGGGTTAATGTTTTTGATAGGCATAGCGTTGGGGTTAGAAGTAAGGGTTACTGTCAGTGTTAGGGTTGTAGGTAGGGTTACGGTTAGGGTTAGCGGTTTAGAATTAGGGTTAGGGATTAGGTGTCACAGTGATGACTAGGAGATAGGGTTAGAATTATGGGATAGGGGTTGTTCTCAAGAAATGGGTTATGCATTAACGTTAGGATAAGAGGTTAAAGTTAGGCGCACGGTGAGGTTTACGTGTTAAGGGGAGAAATAGGAACAGGGTTGGGTGTTATGTTCAGGGTTAGGGTTATCTGTTAAAGGTATTGTTTATGCTTAGCGCACGGGCCCTGTCTGCATTAGGCGGGAGGGGGGAGTTTAGGGGGCTGGGATTGTACCCGGGAACCCACTCTATCATACTCTGGGTATGGGTCCGTGGGTTTCATGCAGGACACAGTGGTAGAGCCTCCTTTCACGCATGGCATGGGAGGATTGCAGGCTTTCTAAACTCTAAGAAAGCAAGAAGTCTGAGAATTAGATTTAGGGTTAGGATTATGGTTAGGGTTAAGGATGAAGTTTAGTGTTAGGGTGAGGGCTTAGGTTTAGGGATTAGGGTTAGGGTTAAAGGTTACTCTTAGGTTTAACGGTTCCACTGTGGTTTAGGGTTGAGGTTTACGGTTAGGGTTAAGATGAGGGGTTAGGGTTTGGTACAGCGTTAGAGTTAAGTATTAGGTTTAGTGTTGAAGATTAGGATTAGGGTTAGGATTAAAGGTTAGCGTGAGAGGTAACGCTTAGGGTTAAGGTTAAGAGTTAGGGTTTAGGGTTAGGTTTAGGGTTAGTGTTAGTTTTAGGGTTAGAGTTATGTGTTATGGTTTGTGTTAGCGGTTAGGGTTAGGTTTACTGGTGACGGTTAGGGTTACGTTTAGGGGTTAGCATTAGGGTTAGGGTTAGGGTTAAGGGATAGTATTAGGGTTAAGTGTTGGGCTTAGGGTTAGGGTTTAGTGTTAGGGTTAGCATTAAGGATTAGGGTTAGGGTCAGGGTTAAATGCTTGGGTGCGGGTAATGGTTAGGGTCAGGGTTAAGGTTCACGGATAGGGTTAGTGTTAAGGGTTACGGGTAGGTTTAGGGTTCAGGGTTAGAGTTAGCATTAGGACTTAAGTTTAGGATTAGGCGGTAGGTTAGATTTAGGGTTAGATCTAGGCGTTAGGGTAAGGGTAGGGTTAGGGTTAAGAGATAGGGTTAGGTTTAATGCTTAGGATTAGGGTTAGGGTTTGGGGTTCAAGAAAGTGTTCGGGGTTAGGTTTAAGGATCCAAGGTTAGGGTTATTTTTAGCTGTAGTGTTAGGGTTAGGGATAAGGGATCCCATTAGCATTAAGGGTCTTCCTTACTGTAGGGTTAAGGGTTAGGCTTAGAGTTAAAGGTTAAGGTTAGGGTCAGTGTTAAGATTTAGGGTGAGGGTTAACGGTTAGGGTAAAGGTTAAGCGTTAGGGTTAGGGATTAGTGATTAGGGTTCCTGGTTAGTGTTAGGGTTAGCGGTTAGGAGTTAGTGTTTTATGAAGGGGTATGGTTAGAATTAGGATTGGGGTTAGAGTTAGGGTGAGGTATAGGGGTTAGGTTTAGGGGTTAGTTTTAGGGTAAAAGGATAGGATTAGGGTTACGGGTTGGGCTTAAGTTTAGGATTAAAGTTTACTGCTAGGGTTAGGGATAGGGTTCAGGGTTAGCTTTAGGGGTTCTGGTTAGGGTTAGGTGTTAGGTTAGTGTCAGGGTTAGGTCTAGTCGTGAGGGTAAGGTTTAAGGTTACCTTTAAGAGCTAGGGTTAGGTTTAATGGTTAGGATTAGGATTAGGGTTAAGGGTTAGGGTAAGGCTTAGGGGTTAGGGTGAAGTGTTAGGGTCAAGGGTTAGGGTTTTTGTTAGGCATAGCGTTGGGGTTAGAAGTAAGGGTTACTGTCAGTGTTAGGGTTGTAGGTAGGGTTACGGGTATGGTTAGCGGTTTAGAATTAGGGTTAGGGATTAGGTGTCACAGTGATGACTAGGAGATAGGGTTATTATTATGGGATAGGGGTTTTTCTCAGGAAATGGGTTATGCATTAACGTTAGGATAAGAGGTTAAAGTTAGGCATACGGTGAGGTTTACGTGTTAAGGGGAGAAAGAGGAACAGGGTTGGGTGTTATGTTCAGGGTTAGGGTTATCTGTTAAAGGTATTGTTTATGCTTAGCGCACGGGCCCTGTCTGCATTAGGCGGGTGGGGGGAGTTTAGGGGGCTGGGATTGTACCCGGGAACCCACTCTATCATACTCTGGGTATGGGCCCGTGGGTTTCATGCAGGACACAGTGGTAGAGCCTCCTTTCACGCATGGCATGGGAGGATGGCAGGCTTTCTAAACTCTAGGAAAGCAAGAAGTCTGAGAATGAGATTTAGGGTAGAATTATGGTTAGGGTTAAGGATGAAATTTAGTGTTAGGGTGAGGGCTTAGGGTTAGGGATTATGGTTAGGGTTAAAGGCTACACTTAGGTTTAACGGCTACACTTTGGTTTAGGGTTGAGGTTTACGGTTAGGGTTAAGATGAGGGGTTAGGGTTTGGTACAGGGTTAGGGTTAAGTGTTAGGTTTAGGGTTGAAGATTAGGATTAGGGTTAGGATTAAAGGTTAGCGTGAGAGTTAACGCTTAGGGTTAAGGTTAAGAGTTAGGGTTTAGGGTTAGGGTTGGGGTTAGGTTTAATTTTAGGGTTAGAGTTATGTGCTATGGTTTGTGTTAGAGGTTAAGGTTAGGTTTACTGGTCACGGTTAGGGTTACGTTTAGGGGTTTGCGTTAGGGTTAGGGTTAAGGGATAGGATTAGGGTTAAGTGTTGGGCTTAGGGTTAGGGTTTAGTGTTAGTGTTATCATTAAGGATTAGGGGTAGGGTCAGGGTTAAATGCTTGGTGTCCGGTAATGGTTAGGGTCAGGGTTAAGGTTCACGGATAGGGTTAGTGTTAAGGGTTACGGGTAGGTTTAGGGTTCAGGGTTAGAGTTAGCATTAGGGCTTGAGGTTAGGATTAGGCGGTTGGTTCGATTTAGGGTTAGATCTAGGCGTTAGGGTAAGGGCTAGCGTTAGGGTTGAGAGATAGGGTTAGGTTTAATGCTTAGGATTAGGGTTAGGGTTTGGGGTTAAAGTAAGTGTTAGGGGTTAGGTTTAAGGATCCAAGGTTAGGGTTATTTTTAGCTGTAGTGTTAGGGTTAGGGATAAGGGATCCCATTAGCATTAAGGGTCTTCCTTAGTGTAGGCTTAAGGGTTAGGCTTAGAGTTAAAGGTTAAGGTTAGGGTCAGTGTTAAGATTTAGGGTGAGGGTTAACGGTTAGGCTAAAGGTTAAGTGTTAGGGTTAGGGATTAGTGATTAGGGTTTTTGGTTAGTGTTAGGTTAGCGGTTAGTGTTTTATGAAGGGGTATGGTTAGAATTAGGATTGGGGTTAGAGTTAGGGTGAGGTATAGGGGTTAGGTTTAGGGGTTAGTTTTAGGGTAAAAGGATAGGATTAGGGTTACGGGTTAGGCTTAGGTTTAGGGTTAAAGTTTACTGCTAGGGTTAGCGATAGGATTCAGGGTTAGCTTTAGGGGTTCTGGTGAGGGTTAAGTGTTAGGTTAGTGTCAGGGTTAGGTCTAGTCGTGAGGGTAAGGTTTAGGGTTAGCTTTAAGAGCTAGGGTTAGATTTAATGGTTAGGATTAGGATTAGGGTTAAGGGTTAGGGTAAGGCTTAGGGGTTAGGGTGAAGGGTTAGGGTCAAGGGTTAGGGTTTTTGTTAGGCATAGCGTTGGGGTTAGAAGTAAGGGTTACTGTCAGTGTTAGGGTTGTAGGTAGGGTTACGGTTAGGATTAGCGGTTTGGAATTAGGGTTAGGGATTAGGTGTCACAGTGATGACTAGGAGATAGGGTTAGAATTATGGGATAGGGGTTGTTCTCAGGAAAAGTGTTATGCATTAACGTTAGGATAAGAGGTTAAAGTTAGGCGCACGGTGAAGTTTACCTGTTAAGGGGAGAAATAGGAACAGGGTTGGGTGTTATGTTCAGGGTTAGGGTTATCTGTTAAAGGTATTGTTTATGCTTAGCGCACGGGCCCTGTCTGCATTAGGCGGGCGGGGGGGAGTTTTGGGGGCTGGGATTGTACCCGGGAACCCACTCTATCATACTCTCGGTATGGGTCCGTTTGTTTCATACAGGACACAGTGGTAGAGCCTCCTTTCGCGCATGGCATGGGAGGATTGCAGGCTTTCTAAACTCTAAGAAAGCAAGAAGTCTGCGAATTAGATTTAGGGTTAGGATTTTGGTTAGGGTTAAGGATGAAGTTTAGTGTTAGGGTGAGGGCTTAGGGTTAGAGATTAGGGTTAGGGTTAAAGGTTACTCTTAGGTTTAACGGTTACACTTTGGTTTAGGGTTGAGGTTTACGGTTAGGGTTAAGATGAGGGGTTAGGGTTTGGTACAGGGTTAGGGTTAAGTGTAAGGTTTAGGGTTGAAGATTAGGATTAGGGTTAGGATTATAGGATAGGGTGAGAGTTAACGCTTAGGGTTAAGGTTAAGAGTTAGGGTTTAGGGTTAGGTTTAGGGTTAGGGTTAGTTTTAGGGTTAGAGTTATGTGCTATGGTTTGTGTTAGAGGTTAGGGTTAGGTTTACTGGTGACGGTTAGGGTTACGTTTAGGGGTTAGCATTAGGGTTAGGGTTAGGGTTAGGGTTAAGGGATAGGATTACGGTTAAGTGTTGGCCTTAGGGTTAGGGTTTAGTGTTAGGGTTATCATTAAGGACTAGGGGTAGGGTCAGGGTTAAATGCCTGGGTGCGGGTAATGGTTAGGGTCAGGGTTAAGGTTCACGGATAGGGTTAGTGTTAAGGGTTACGGGTAGGGTTAGGGTTCAGGGTTAGAGTTAGCATTAGGGCTTAAGTTTAGGATTAGGCGGTAGGTTAGATTTAGGGTTAGATCTAGGCGTTAGGGTAAGGGCTAGCCTTAGGGTTAAGAGATAGGGTTAGGTTTAATGCTTAGGATTAGGGTTAGGGTTTGGGGTTAAAGTAAGTGTTAGGGGTTAGGTTTAAGGATCAAAGGTTAGGGTTATTTTTAGCTGTAGTGTTAGGGTTAGGGATAAGGGATCCCATTAGCATTAAGGGTCTTCCTTACTGTAGGGTTAAGGGTTAGGCTTAGAGTTAAAGGTTAGGCTTAGGGTCAGTGTTAAGATTTAGGGTGAGGGTTAACGGTTAGGGTAAAGGTTAAGCGTTAGGGTTAGGGATTAGTGATTAAGGATTTTGGTTAGTGTTAGGGTTAGCGGTTAGGAGTTAGTGTTTTATGAAGGGGTATGGTTAGAATTAGGATTGGGGTTAGAGTTAGGGTGAGGTATAGGGGTTAGGTTTAGGGGTTAGTTTTGGGGTAAAAGGATAGGATTAGGGTTACGGGTTGGGCTTAGGTTTAGGGTTAAAGTTTACTGCTAGGGTTAGGGATAGGGTTCAGGGTTAGCTTTAGGGGTTCTGGTTAGGGTTAGGTGTTAGGTTAGTGTCAGGGTTAGGTCTAGTCGTGAGGGTAAGGTTTAGGGTTAGCTTTAAGAGCTAGGGTTAGGTTTAATGGTTAGGATTAGGATTAGGGTTAAGAGTTAGGGTAAGGCTTAGGGGTTAGGGTCAAGGGTTAGGGTCACGGGTTAGGGTTTTTTTTAGGCATAGTGTTGGTGTTAGAAGTAAGGGTTACTGTCAGTGTTAGGGTTGTAGGTAGGGTTACGGTTAGGGTTAGCGGTTTAGAATTAGGGTTAGGGATTAGGTGTCACAGTGATGACTAGGAGATAGGGTTAGAATTATGGGATAGGGGTTGTTCTCAGGAAATGGGTTATGCATTAACGTTAGGATAAGAGGTTAAAGTTAGGAGCACGGTGAGGTTTACGTGTTAAGGGGAGAAAGAGGAACAGGGTTGGGTGTTATGTTCAGGGTTAGGGTTATCTGTTAAAGGTATTGTTTATGCTTAGCGCACGGGCCCTGTCTGCATTAGGCGGGCGGGGGGAGTTTAGGGGGCTGGGATTGTACCCGGGAACCCACTCTATCATACTCTGGGTATGGGCCCGTGAGTTTCATGCAGGACACAGTGGTAGAGCCTCCTTTCACGCATGGCATGGGAGGATTGCAGGCTTTCTAAACTCTAAGAAAGCGAGAAGTCTGAGAATGAGATTTAGGGTTGGATTATGGTTAGGGTTAAGGATGAAGTTTAGTGTTAGGGTGAGGGCTTAGGGTTAGGAATTAGGGTTAGGGTTAAAGATTACTCTTAGGTTTAACGGTTACACTTTGGTTTAGGGTTGAGTTTTACGGTTAGTGTTAAGATGAGAGGTTAGGGTTTGGTACAGGGTTAGGGTTAAGTGTTAGGTTTAGGGATGAAGATTAGGATTAGGGTTAGGATTAAAGGTTAGCGTGAGAGTTAACGCTTAGGGTTAAGGTTAAGAGTTAGGGTTTATGGTTAGGGTTAGGGTTAGGGTTAGTTTTAGGGTTAGAGGTATGTGCTATGGTTTGTGTTAGAGATTAGGGTTAGGTTTACTGGGCACGGATAGGGTTACGTTTAGGGGTTAGCATTAGTGTTAGGGTTAGGGTTAAGGGATAGGATTAGGGTTAAGTTTTGGGCTTAGGGTTAGGGTTTAGTCTTAGGGTTAGCATTAAGGATTAGGGTTAGGTCAGGGTTAAATGCTTGGGTGCGGGTAACGGTTAGGGTCAGGGTTAAGGTTCACGGATAGGGTTAGTGTTAAGGGTTATGGGTAGGTTTAGGGTTCAGGGTTAGAGTTAGCATTAGGGCTTAAGGTTCGATTAGGCGGTAGGTTAGATTTAGGGTTAGATCTAGGCGTTAGGGTAAGGGCTAGCGTTAGGGTTAAGAGATAGGGTTAGGTTTAATGCTTAGGATTAGGGTTAGGGTTTGGGGTTAAAGTAAGTGTTAGGGGTTAGGTTTCAGGATCAAAGGTTAGTGTTATTTTTATCTGTAGTATTAGGGTTACTGATAAGGGATCCCATTAGCATTAAGGGTCTTCCTTACTGTAGGATTAAGGGATAGGCTTAGAGTTAAAGGTTAAGGTTAGGGTCAGTGTTAAGATTTAGGGTGAGGGTTAACAGTTAGGGTAAAGGTTAAGCGTTAGGGTTAGGGATTAGTGATTAGGGTTTTTGGTTAGTGTTAGGGTTAGCGGTTAGGAGTTAGTGTTTTATGAAGGGGTATGGTTAGAATTAGGATTGGGATTAGAGTTAGCGTGAGGTGTAGGGGTTAGGTTTAGGGGTTAGTTTTAGGGTAAAAGGATAGGATTAGGGTTACGGGTTGGGCTTAGGTTTAGGGTTAAAGTTTACTGCTAGGGTTAGGGATAGGGTTCAGGGTTAGCTTTAGGGGTTCTGGTTAGGGTTAGGTGTTAGGTTAGTGTCAGGGTTAGATCTAGTCGTGTGGGTAAGGTTTAGGGTTAGCTTTCAGAGCTAGGGTTAGGTTTAATGGTTAGGATTAGGATTAGGGTTAAGGTTTAGGGTAAGGCTTAGGGGTTAGGGTCAAGGGTCAGGGTCAAGGGTTAGGGTTTTTGTTAGGCATAGCGTTGGGGTTAGAAGTAAGGGTTACTGTCAGGGTTAGGGTTGTAGGTAGGGTTACGGTTAGGGTTAGCGGTTTAGAATTAGGGTTAGGGATTAGGTGTCACAGTGATGACTAGGAGATAGGGTTAGAATTATGGGATAGGGGTTGTTCTCAAGAAATGGGTTATGCATTAACGTTAGGATAAGAGGTTAAAGTTAGGCGCACGGTGAGGTTTACGTGTTAAGGGGAGAAATAGGAACAGGGTTGGGTGTTACGTTCAGGGTTAGGGTTATCTGTTAAAGGTATTGTTTATGCTTAGCGCACGGGCCCTGTCTGCATTAGGCGGGCGGGGGGAGTTTAGGGGGCTGGGATTGTACCCGGGAACCCACTCTATCATACTCTGGGTATGGGTCCGTGGGTTTCATGCAGGACACAGTGGTAGAGCCTCCTTTCACGCATGGCATGGGAGGATTGCAGGCTTTCTAAACTCTAAGAAAGCAAGAAGTCTGAGAATTAGATTTAGGGTGAGGATTATGGTTAGGGTTAAGGATGAAGTTTAGTGTTAGGGTGAGGGCTTAGAGTTAGGGATTAGGGTTAGGGTTAAAGTTTACTCTTAGGTTTAACGGTTCCACTGTGGTTTAGGGTTGAGGTTTACGGTTAGGGTTAAGATGAGGGGTTAGGGTTTGGTACAGCGTTAGAATTAAGTATTAGGTTTAGTGTTGAAGATTAGGATTAGGGTTAGGATTAAAGGTTAGCGTGAGAGTTAACGCTTAGGGTTAAGGTTAAGAGTTAGGGTTTAGGGTTAGGTTTAGGGTTAGTGTTAGTTTTAGGGTTAGAGTTATGTGCTATGGTTTGTGTTAGCGGTTAGGGTTAGGTTTACTGGTGACGGTTAGGGTTACGTTTAGGGGTTAGCATTAGGGTTAGGGTTAGGGTTAAGTGATAGGATTAGGGTTAAGTGTTGGCCTTAGGGTTAGGGTTTAGTGTTAGGGTTAGCATTAAGGATTAGGGTTAGGGTCAGGGTTAAATGCTTGGGTGCGGGTAATGGTTAGGGTCAGGGTTAAGGTTCACGGATAGGGTTAGTGTTAAGGGTTACGGGTAGGTTTAGGGTTCAGGGTTAGAGTTAGCATTAGGACTTAAGTTTAGGATTAGGCGGTAGGTTAGATTTAGGGTTAGATCTAGGCGTTAGGGTAAGGGCTAGCGTTAGGGTTAAGAGATAGGGTTAGGTTTAATGCTTAGGATTAGGGTTAGGGTTTGAGGTTAAAGTAAGTGTTCGGGGTTAGGTTTAAGGATCCAAGGTTAGGGTTATTTTTAGCTGTAGTGTTAGGGTTAGGGATAAGGGATCCCATTAGCATTAAGGGTCTTCCTTACTGTAGGGTTAAGGGTTAGGCTTAGAGTTAAAGGTTCAGTTTAGGGTCAGTGTTAAGATTTAGGGTGAGGGTTAACGGTTAGGGTAAAGGTTAAGCGTTAGGGTTAGGGATTAGTGATTAGGGTTTCTGGTTAGTGTTAGGGTTAGCGGTTAGGAGTTAGTGTTTTATGAAGGGGTATGGTTAGAATTAGGATTGGGGTTAGAGTTAGGGTGAGGTATAGGGTTTAGGTTTAGGGGTTAGTTTTAGGGTAAAAGGATAGGATTAGGGTTACGGGTTGGGCTTAGGTTTAGGGTTAAAGTTTACTGCTAGGGTTAGGGATAGGGTTCAGGGTTAGCTTTAGGGGTTCTGGTTAGGGTTAGGTGTTAGGTTAGTGTCAGGGTTAGGTCTAGTCGTGAGGGTAAGGTTTAGGGTTAGCTTTCAGAGCTAGGGTTAGGTTTAATGGTTAGGATTAGGATTAGGGTTAAGGGTTAGGGTAAGGCTTAGGGGTTAGGGTGAAGGGTTAGGGTTTTTATTAGGCATAGCGTTGGGGTTAGAATTAAGGGTTACTGTCAGTGTTAGGGTTGTAGGTAGGGTTACGGTTAGGGTTAGCGGTTTAGAATTAGGGTTAGGGATTAGGTGTCACAGTGATCACTAGGAGATAGGGTTAGAATTATGGGATAGGGGTTTTTCTCAGGAAATGCGTTATGCATTAACGTTAGGATAAGAGGTTAAAGTTAGGCGCACGGTGAGGTTTACGTGTTAAGGGGAGAAATAGGAACAGGGTTGGGTGTTACGTTCAGGGTTAGGGTTATCTGTTAAAGGTATTGTTTATGCTTAGCGCACGGGCCCTGTCTGCATTAGGCGGGCGGGGGGAGTTTAGGGGGCTGGGATTGTACCCGGGAACCCACTCTATCATACTCTGGGTATGGGCCCGTGGGTTTCATGCAGGACACAGTGGTAGAGCCTCCTTTCACGCATGGCATGGGAGGATTGCAGGCTTTCTAACCTCTAAGAAATCAAGAAGTCTGAGAATTAGATTAAAGGTTAGGATTATGGTTAGGGTTAAGGATGAAGTTTAGTGTTAGGGTGAGGGCTTAGGGTTAGGGATTAGGGTTAGTGTTAAAGGTTACTCTTAGGTTTAACGGTTACACTTTGGTTTAGGGTTGAGGTTTACGGTTAGGGTTAAGATGAGGGGTTAGGGTTTGGTACAGGGTTAGGGTTAAGTGTTAGGTTTAGGGTTGAAGATTAGGATTAGGGTTAGGATTAAAGGTTAGCGTGAGAGTTAACGCTTAGGGTTAAGGTTAAAAGTTAGGGTTTAGGGTTAGGGTTAGGGTTAGTTTTAGGGTTAGAGTTATGTGCTATGGTTTGTGTTAGAGGTTAGGGTTAGGTTTACTGGTCACGGTTAGGGTTACGTTTAGGGGGTAGCATTAGGGTTAGGGTTAGGGTTAAGGGATAGGATTAGGGATAAGTGTTGGGCTTAGGGTTAGGGTTTAGTCTTAGGGTTAGCATTAAGGTTTAGGGGAAGGGTCAGGGTTAAATGCTTGGGTGCGGGTAATGGTTAGGGTCAGGGTTAAGGTTCACGGATAGGGTTAGTGTTAAGGGTTATGGGTAGGTTTAGGGTTCAGGGTTAGAGTTAGCATTAGGGCTTAAGGTTAGGATTAGGCGGTAGGTTAGATTTAGGGTTAGATCTAGGCGTTAGGGTAAGGGCTAGCGTTAGGATTAAGAGATAGGGTTAGGTTTAATGCTTAGGATTAGGGTTAGGGTTTGGGGTTAAAGTAAGTGTTAGGGGTTAGGTTTCAGGATCAAAGGTTAGTGTTATTTTTATCTTTAGTATTAGGGTTACTGATAAGGGATCCCATTAACATTAAGGGTCTTCCTTACTGTAGGATTAAGGGATAGGCTTAGAGTTAAAGGTTAAGGTTATGGTCAGTGTTAAGATTTAGGGTGAGGGTTAACAGTTAGGGTAAAGGTTAAGCGTTAGGGTTAGGGATTAGTGATTAGGGTTTTTGGTTAGTGTTAGGGTTAGCGGTTAGGAGTTAGTGTTTTATGAAGGGGTATGGTTAGAATTAGGATTGGGATTAGAGTTGGCGTGAGGTATAGGGGTTAGGTTTAGGGGTTAGTTTTAGGGTAAAAGGATAGGATTAGGGTTACGGGTTGGGCTTAGGTTTAGGGTTAAAGTTTACTGCTAGGGTTAGGGATAGGGTTCAGGGTTAGCTTTAGGGGTTCTGGTTAGGGTTAGGTGTTAGGTTAGTGTCAGGGTTAGGTCTAGTCGTGAGGGTAAGGTTTAGGGTTAGCTTTCAGAGCTAGGGTTAGGTTTAATGGTTAGGATTAGGATTAGGGTTAAGGTTTAGGGTAAGGCTTAGGGGTTACGGTGAAGGGTTAGGGTCAAGCGTTAGGGTTTTTGTTAGGCATAGCGTTGGGGTTAGAAGTAAGGGTTACTGTCAGTGTTAGGGTTGTAGGTAGGGTTACGGTTAGGGTTAGCGGTTTAGAATTAGGGTTAGGGATTAGGTGTCACAGTGATGACTAGGAGATAGGGTTAGAATTATGGGATAGGGGTTGTTCTCAAGAAATGGGTTATGCATTAACGTTAGGATAAGAGGTTAAAGTTAGGCGCACGGTGAGGTTTACGTGTTAAGGGGAGAAATAGGAACAGGGTTGGGTGTTATGTTCAGGGTTAGGGTTATCTGTTAAAGGTATTGTTTATGCTTAGCGCACGGGCCCTGTCTGCATTAGGCGGGAGGGGGGAGTTTAGGGGGCTGGGATTGTACCCGGGAACCCACTCTATCATACTCTGGGTATGGGTCCGTGGGTTTCATGCAGGACACAGTGGTAGAGCCTCCTTTCACGCGTGGCATGGGAGGATTGCAGGCTTTCTAAACTCTAAGAAAGCAAGAAGTCTGAGAATTAGATTTAGGGTTAGGATTATGGTTAGGGTTAAGGATGAAGTTTAGTGTTAGGGTGAGGGCTTAGGGTTAGGGATTAGGGTTAGGGATAAAGGTTACTCTTAGGTTTAACGGTTCCACTGTGGTTTAGGGTTGAGGTTTACGGTTAGGGTTAAGATGAGGGGTTAGGGTTTGGTACAGCGTTAGAGTTAAGTATTAGGTTTAGTGTTGAAGATTAGGATTAGGGTTAGGATTAAAGGTTAGCGTGAGAGTTAACGCTTAGGGTTAAGGTTAAGAGTTAGGGTTTAGGGTTAGGTTTAGGGTTAGTGTTAGTTTTAGGGTTAGAGTTATGTGCTATGGTTTGTGTTAGCGGTTAGGGTTAGGTTTACTGGTGACGGTTAGTGTTACGTTTAGGGGTTAGCATTAGGGTTAGGGTTAGGGTTAAGTGATAGGATTAGGGTTAAGTGTTGGGCTTAGGGTTAGGGTTTAGTGTTAGGGTTAGCATTAAGGATTAGGGTTAGGGTCAGGGTTAAATGCTTGGGTGCGTGTAATGGTTAGGGTCAGGGTTAAGGTTCACGGATAGGGTTAGTGTTAAGGGTTACGGGTAGGTTTAGGGTTCAGGGTTAGAGTTAGCATTAGGACTTAAGTTTAGGATTAGGCGGTAGGTTAGATTTAGGGTTAGATCTAGGCGTTAGGGTAAGGGCTAGCGTTAGGGTTAAGAGATAGGGTTAGGTTTAATGCTTAGGATTAGGGTTAGGGTTTGGGGTTAAAGTAAGTGTTCGGGGTTAGGTTTAAGGATCCAAGGTTAGGGTTATTTTTAGCTGTAGTGTTAGGGTTAGGGATAAGGGATCCCATTAGCATTAAGGGTCTTCCTTACTGTAGGGTTAAGGGTTAGGCTTAGAGTTAAAGGTTAAGGTTAGGGTCAGTGTTAAGATTTAGGGTGAGGGTTAACGGTTAGGGTAAAGGTTAAGCGTTAGGGTTAGGGATTAGTGATTAGGGTTTCTGGTTAGTTTTAGGGTTAGCGGTTAGGAGTTAGTGTTTTATGAAGGGGTATGGTTAGAATTAGGATTGGGGTTAGAGTTAGGGTGAGGTATAGGGGTTAGGTTTAGGGGTTAGTTTTAGGGTAAAAGGATAGGATTAGGGTTACGGGTTGGGCTTAGGTTTAGGGTTAAAGTTTACTGCTAGGGTTAGGGATAGGGTTCAGGGTTAGCTTTAGGGGTTCTGGTTAGGGTTAGGTGTTAGGTTAGTGTCAGGGTTAGGTCTAGTCGTGAGGGTAAGGTTTAGGGTTAGCTTTAAGAGCTAGGGTTAGGTTTAATGATTAGGATTAGGATTAGGGTTAAGGGTTAGGGTAAGGCTTAGGGGTTAGGGTGAAGGGTTAGGGTTTTTATTAGGCATAGCGTTGGGGTTAGAATTAAGGGTTACTGTCAGTGTTAGGGTTGTAGGTAGGGTTACGGTTAGGGTTAGCGGTTTAGAATTAGGGTTAGGGATTAGGTGTCACAGTGATGACTAGGAGATAGGGTTAGAATTATGGGATAGGGGTTGTTCTCAGGAAATGGGTTATGCATTAACGTTAGGATAAGAGGTTAAAGTTAGGCGCACGGTGAGGTTTACGTGTTAAGGGGAGAAATAGGAACAGGGTTGGGTGTTACGTTCAGGGTTAGGGTTATCTGTTAAAGGTATTGTTTATGCTTAGCGCACGGGCCCTGTCTGCATTAGGCGGGCGGGGGGAGTTTAGGGGGCTGGGATTGTACCTGGGAACCCACTCTATCATACTCTGGGTATGGGCCCGTGGGTTTCATGCAGGACACAGTGGTAGAGCCTCCTTTCACGCATGGCATGGGAGGATTGCAGGCTTTCTAAACTCTAAGAAAGCAAGAAGTCTGAGAATTAGATTAAGGGTTAGGATTATGGTTAGGGTTAAGGATGAAGTTTAGTGTTAGGGTGAGGGCTTAGGGTTAGGGATTAGGGTTAGGGTTAAAGGTTACTCTTAGGTTTAACGGTTACACTTTGGTTTAGGGTTGAGGTTTACGGTTAGGTTTAAGATGAGGGGTTAGGGTTTGGTACAGGGTTAGGGTTAAGTGTTAGGTTTAGGGTTGAAGATAAGGATTAGGGTTAGGATTAAAGGTTAGCGTGAGAGTTAACGCTTAGTTTTAAGGTTAAGAGTTAGGGTTTAGGGTTAGGGTTAGGGTTAGTTTTAGGGTTAGAGTTATGTGCTATGGTTTGTGTTAGAGGTTAGGGTTAGGTTTACTGGTCACGGTTAGGGTTACGTTTAGGGGGTAGCATTAGGGTTAGGCTTAGGTTTAAGGGATAGGATTAGGGATAAGTGTTGGGCTTAGGGTTAGGGTTTAGTCTTAGGGTTAGCATTAAGGTATAGGGGAAGGGACAGGGTTAAATGCTTGGGTGCGGTTAATGGTTAGGGTCAGGGTTAAGGTTCACGGATAGGGTTAGTGTTAAGGGTTATGGGTAGGTTTAGGGTTCAGGGTTAGAGTTAGCATTAGGGCTTAAGGTTAGGATTAGGCGGTAGGTTAGATTTAGGGTTAGATCTAGGCGTTAGGGTAAGGGCTAGCGTTAGGGTTAAGAGATAGGGTTAGGTTTAATGCTTAGGATTAGGGTTAGGGTTTGGGGTTAAAGTAAGTGTTAGGGGTTAGGTTTCAGGATCAAAGGTTAGTATATTTTTATCTGTAGTATTAGGGTTACTGATAAGGGATCCCATTAGCATTAAGGGTCTTCCTTACTGTAGGATTAAGGGATAGGTTTAGAGTTAAAGGTTAAGGTTATGGTCAGTGTTAAGATTTAGGGTGAGGGTTAACAGTTAGGGTAAAGGTTAAGCGTTAGAGTTAGGGATTAGTGATTAGGGTTTTTGGTTAGTGTTAGGGTTAGCGGTTAGGAGTTAGTGTTTTATGAAGGGGTATGGTTAGAATTAGGATTGGGATTAGAGTTAGCGTGAGGTGTAGGGGTTAGGTTTAGGGGTTAGTTTTAGGGTAAAAGGATAGGATTAGGGTTACGGGTTGGGCTTAGGTTTAGGGTTAAAGTTTACTGCTAGGGTTAGGGATAGGGTTCAGGGTTAGCTTTAGGGGTTCTGGTTAGGGTTAGGTGTTAGGTTAGTGTCAGGGTTAGGTCTAGTCGTGAGGGTAAGGTTTAGGGTTAGCTTTCAGAGCTAGGGTTAGGTTTAATGGTTAGGATTAGGATTAGGGTTAAGGTTTAGGGTAAGGCTAAGGGGTTAGGGTGAAGGGTTATGGTCAAGGGTTAGGGTTTTTGTTAGGCATAGCGTTGGGGTTAGAATTAAGGGTTACTGTCAGTGTTAGGGTTGTAGGTAGGGTTACGGTTAGGGTTAGCGGTTTAGAATTAGGGTTAGGGATTAGGTGTCACAGTGATGACTAGGAGATAGGGTTAGAATTATGGGATAGGGGTTGTTCTCAGGAAATGGGTTATGCATTAACGTTAGGATAAGAGGTTAAAGTTAGGCGCACGGTGAGGTTTACGTGTTAAGGGGAGAAATAAGAACAGGGTTGGGTGTTATGTTCAGGGTTAGGGTTATCTGTTAAAGGTATTGTTTATGCTTAGCGCACGGGCCCTGTCTGCATTAGGCGGGCGGGGGGAGTTTAGGGGACTGGAATTGTACCCGGGAACCCACTCTATCATACTCTGGGTATGGGTCCGTGGGTTTCATGCAGGACACAGTGGTAGAGCCTCCTTTCACGCATGGCATGGGAGGATTGCAGGCTTTCTAAACTCTAAGAAAGCAAGAAGTCTGAGAATTAGATTTAGGGTTAGGATTATGGTTAGGGTTAAGGATGAAGTTTAGTGTTAGGGTGAGGGCTTAGGGTTAGGGATTAGGGTTAGGGTTAAAGGTTACTCTTAGGTTTAACGGTTCCACTGTGGTTTAGGGTTGAGGTTTACGGTTAGGGTTAAGATGAGGGGTTAGGGTTTGGTACAGCGTTAGAGTTAAGTATTAGGTTTAGTGTTGAAGATTAGGATTAGGGTTAGGAATAAAGTTTAGCGTGAGAGTTAACGCTTAGGGTTAAGGTTAAGAGTTAGGGTTTAGGGTTAGGTTTAGGGTTAGTGTTAGTTTTAGGGTTAGAGTTATGTGCTATGGTTTGTGTTAGCGGTTAGGGTTAGGTTTACTGGTGACGGTTAGGGTTACGTTTAGGGGTTAGCATTAGGGTTAGGGTTAGGGTTAAGTGATAGGATTAGGGTTAAGTGTTGGGCTTAGGGATAGGGTTTAGTGTTAGGGTTAGCATTAAGGTTTAGGGTTAGGGTCAGGGTTAAATGCTTGGGTGCGTGTAATGGTTAGGGTCAGGGTTAAGGTTCACGGATAGGGTTAGTGTTAAGGGTTACGGGTAGGTTTAGGGTTCAGGGTTAGAGTTAGCATTAGGACTTAAGTTTAGGATTAGGCGGTAGGTTAGATTTAGGGTTAGATCTAGGCGTTA
Organism: Eulemur rufifrons; assembly: GCF_041146395.1. Lineage (NCBI taxonomy): Eukaryota > Metazoa > Chordata > Mammalia > Primates > Lemuridae > Eulemur > Eulemur rufifrons. Next base: position 338,436 of record NW_027182916.1, on the reverse strand, counting down.
GGGTAAGGGCTAGCGTTAGGGTTAAGAGATAGGGTTAGGTTTAATGCTTAGGATTAGGGTTAGGGTTTGGGGTTAAAGTAAGTGTTCGGGGTTAGGTTTAAGGATCCAAGGTTAGGGTTATTTTTAGCTGTAGTGTTAGGGTTAGGGATAAGGGATCCCATTAGCATTAAGGGTCTTCCTTACTGTAGGGTTAAGGGTTAGGCTTAGAGTTAAAGGTTCAGGTTAGGGTCAGTGTTAAGATTTAGGGTGAGGGTTAACAGTTAGGGTAAAGGTTAAGCGTTAGGGTTAGGGATTAGTGATTAGGGTTTCTGGTTAGTGTTAGGGTTAGCGGTTAGGAGTTAGTGTTTTATGAAGGGGTATGGTTAGAATTAGGATTGGGGTTAGAGTTAGGGTGAGGTGTAGGGGTTAGGTTTAGGGGTTAGTTTTAGGGTAAAAGGATAGGATTAGGGTTACGGGTTGGGCTTAGGTTTAGGGTTAAAGTTTACTGCTAGGGTTAGGGATAGGGTTAGGGTTAGGGTTAGGGTTAGTGTTAGTTTTAGGGTTAGAGTTATGTGCTATGGTTTGTGTTAGCGGTTAGGGTTAGGTTTACTGGTCACGGTTAGGGTTACGTTTAGGGGTTTGCGTTAGGGTTAGGGTTAAGGGATAGGATTAGGGATAAGTGTTGGGCTTAGGGTTAGGGTTTAGTGTTAGTGTTATCATTAAGGATTAGGGGTAGGGTCAGGGTTAAATGCTTGGGTGCGGGTAATGTTTAGGGTCAGGGTTAAGGTTCACGGATAGGGTTAGTGTTAAGGGTTATGGGTAGGTTTAGGGTTCAGGGTTAGAGTTAGCATTAGGGCTTAAGGTTAGGATTAGGCGGTAGGTTCGATTTAGGGTTAGATCTAGGCGTTAGGGTAAGGGCTAGCGTTAGGGTTCAGAGATAGGGTTAGGTTTAATGCTTAGGATTAGGGTTAGCTGTTTGGGGTTAAAGTAAGTGTTAGGGGTTAGGTTTAAGGATCCAAGGTTAGGGTTATTTTTAGCTGTAGTGTTAGGGTTAGGGATAAGGGATCCCATTAGCATTAAGGGTCTTCCTTACTGTAGGGTTAAGGGTTAGGCTTAGAGTTAAAGGTTAAGGTTAGGGTCAGTGTTAAGATTTAGGGTGAGGGTTAACGGTTAGGGTAAAGGTTAAGTGTTAGGGTTAGGGATTAGTCATTAGGGTTTTTGGTTAGTGTTAGGTTAGCGGTTAGTGTTTTATGAAGGGGTATGGTTAGAATTAGGATTGGGGTTAGAGTTAGGGTGAGGTATAGTGGTTAGGTTTAGGGGTTAGTTTTAGGGTAAAAGGATAGGATTAGGGTTACGGGTTGGGCTTAGGTTTAGGGTTAAAGTTTACTGCTAGCGTTAGGGATGGGGTTCAGGGTTAGCTTTAGGGGTTCTGGTGAGGGTTAAGTGTTAGGTTAGTGTCAGGGTTAGGTCTAGTCGTGAGGGTAAGGTTTAGGGTTAGCTTTAAGAGCTAGGGTTAGGTTTAATGGTTAGGATTAGGATTAGGGTTAAGGGTTAGGGTAAGTCTTAGGGGTTAGGGTGAAGGGTTAGGGTCAAGGGTTAGGGTTTTTGTTAGGCATAGCGTTGGGGTTAGAAGTAAGGGTTACTGTCAGTGTTAGCGTTGTAGGTAGGGTTACGGTTAGGGTTAGCGGTTTAGAATTAGGGTTAGGGATTAGGTGTCACAGTGATGACTAGGAGATAGGGTTAGAATTATGGGATAGGGGTTGTTCTCAGGAAATGGGTTATGCATTAACGTTAGGATAAGAGGTTAAAGTTAGGCGCACGGTGAAGTTTACGTGTTAAGGGGAGAAATAGGAACAGGGTTAGGTGTTATGTTCAGGGTTAGGGTTATCTGTTAAAGGTATTGTTTATGCTTAGCGCACGGGCCCTGTCTGCATTGGGCGGGCGGGAGGGAGTTTTGGGGGCTGGGATTGAACCCTCGAACCCACTCTATCATACTCTGGGTATGGGTCCGTGGGTTTCATACAGGACACAGTGGTAGAGCCTCCTTTCACGCATGGCATGGGAGGATTGCAGGCTTTCTAAACCCTAAGAAAGCAAGAAGTCTGAGAATTAGATTTAGGGTTAGGATTCTGGTTAGGGTTAAGGATTAAGTTTAGAGTTAGGGTGAGGGCTTAGGGTTAGGGATTAGGGTTAGGGTTAAAGGTTACTCTTAGGTTTAAGGGTTACACTTTGGTTTAGGGTTGAGGTTTACGGTTAGGGTTAAGATCAGGGGTTAGGGTTTGGTACAGGGTTAGGGTTAAGTGTAAGGTTTAGGGTTGAAGATTAGGATTAGGGTTAGGATTATAGGATAGCGTGAGAGTTAACGCTTAGGGTTAAGGTTAAGTGTTAGGATTTAGGGTTAGGTTTAGGGTTAGGGTTAGTTTTAGGGTTAGAGTTATGTGCTATGGTTTGTGTTAGAGGTTAGGGTTAGGTTTACTGGTGACGGTTAGGGTTACGTTTAGGGGTTAGCATTAGTGTTAGGGTTAGGGTTAGGGTTAAGGGATAGGATTACGGTTAAGTGTTGGCCTTAGGGTTAGGGTTTAGTGTTAGGGTTATCATTAAGGACTAGGGGTAGGGTCAGGGTTAAATGCCTGGGTGCGGGTAATGGTTAGGGTCAGGGTTAAGGTTCACGGATAGGGTTAGTGTTAAGGGTTACGGGTAGGTTTAGGGTTCAGGGTTAGAGTTACCATTAGGGCTTAAGGTTAGGATTAGGCGGTAGGTTCGATTTAGGGTTAGATCTAGGCGTTCGGGTAAGGGCTAGCGTTAGGGTTAACAGATAGGGTTAGGTTTAATGCTTAGGATTAGGGTTAGGGTTTGGGGTTAAAGTAAGTGTTAGGGGTTAGGTTTAAGGATCCAAGGTTAGGGTTATTTTTAGCTGTAGTGTTAGGGTTAGGGATAAGGGATCCCATTAGTATTAAGGGTCTTCCTTACTGTAGGGTTAAGGGTTAGGCTTAGAGTTAAAGGTTAAGGTTAGGGTCAGTGTTAAGATTTACGGTGAGGGTTAACGGTTAGGGTAAAGGTTAAGCGTTAGGGTTAGGGATTAGTGATTAGGGATTTTGGTTAGTGTTAGGGTTAGCGGTTAGGAGTTAGTGTTTTATGAAGGGGTATGGTTAGAATTAGGATTGGGGTTAGAGTTAGGGTGAGGTATAGGGGTTAGGTTTAGGGGTTAGTTTTAGGGTAAAAGGATAGGATTAGGGTTACGGGTTGGGCTTAGGTTTAGGGTTAAAGTTTACTGCTAGGGTTAGGGATAGGGTTCAGGCTTAGCTTTAGGGGTTCTGGTTAGGGTTAGGTGTTAGGTTAGTGTCAGGGTTAGGTCTATTCATGAGGGTAAGGTTTAGGGTTAGCTTTAAGAGCTAGGGTTAGGTTTAATGGTTAGGATTAGGATTAGGGTTAAGGGTTAGGGTAAGGCTTAGGGGTT
>NW_027182916.1:310000-315000 GCF_041146395.1 Eulemur rufifrons | reverse complement strand
GGTTAAGGGATAGGATTACGGTTAAGTGTTGGCCTTAGGGTTAGGGTTTAGTGTTAGGGTTATCATTAAGGACTAGGGGTAGGGTCAGGGTTAAATGCCTGGATGCGGGTAATGGTTAGGGTCAGGGTTAAGGTTCACGGATAGGGTTAGTGTTAAGGGTTACGGGTAGGTTTAGGGTTCAGGGTTAGAGTTAGCATTAGGGCTTAAGGTTAGGATTAGGCGGTAGGTTCGATTTAGGGTTAGATCTAGGCGTTCGGGTAAGGGCTAGCGTTAGGGTTAAGAGATAGGGTTAGGTTTAATGCTTAGGATTAGGGTTAGGGTTTGGGGTTAAAGTAAGTGTTAGGGGTTAGGTTTAAGGATGAAAGGTTACTGTTATTTTTAGCTGTAGTCTTAGGGTTACGGAAAAGGGATCCCATTAGCATTAAGGGTCTTCCTTACTGTAGGGTTAAGGGTTAGGCTTAGAGTTAAATGTTAAGGTTAGGGTCAGTGTTAAGATTTAGGGTGAGGGTTAACGGTTAGGGTAAAGGTTAAGCGTTAGGGTTAGGGATTAGTGATTAGGGTTTTTGGTTAGTGTTAGGGTTAGCGGTTAGGAGTTAGTGTTTTATGAAGGGGTATGGTTAGAATTAGGATTGGGGTTAGAGTTAGGGTGAGGTATAGGGGTTAGGTTTAGGGGTTAGTTTTAGGGTAAAAGGATAGGATTAGGGTTACGGGTTGGGCTTAGCTTTAGGGTTAAAGTTTACTGCTAGGGTTAGGGATAGGGTTCAGGCTTAGCTTTAGGGGTTCTGGTTAGGGTTAGCTGTTAGGTTAGTGTCAGGGTTAGGTCTAGTCGTGAGGGCAAGGTTCAGGGTTACCTTTAAGAGGTAGGGTTAGGTTTAATGGTTAGGATTAGGATTAGGGTTAAGGGTTAGGGTAAGGCTTAGGGGTTAGGGTGCAGGGTTAGGGTTTTTGTTAAGCATAGCGTTGGGGTTAGAAGTAAGGTTTACTGTCAGTGTTAGGGTTGTAGGTAGGGTTACGGTTAGGGTTAGCGGTTTAGAATTAGGGTTAGGGATTAGGTGTCACAGTGATGACTAGGAGATAGGGTTAGAATTATGGGATAGGGGTTGTTCTCAGGAAATGGATTATGCATTAACGTTAGGATAAGAGGTTAAAGTTAGGCGAACGGTGAGGTTTACATGTTAAGAGGAGAAATAGGAACAGGTTGGGTGTTATGTTCAGGGTTAGGGTTATCTGTTAAAGGTTTTGTTTATGCTTAGCGCACGGGCCCTGTCTGCATTAGGCGGGCGGGGGGAGTTTAGGGGGCTGGGATTGTACCGGGGAACCCACTCTATCATACTCTGGGTATGGGCCCGTGGGTTTCATGCAGGACACAGTGGTAGAGCCTCCTTTCACGCATGGCATGGGAGGATTGCAGGCTTTCTAAACTCTAAGAAAGTAAGAAGTCTGAGAATTAGATTTAGGGTTAGGATTATGGTTAGGGTTAAGGATGAAGTTTAGTGTTAGGGTGAGGGCTTAGGGTTAGGGATTAGGGTTAGGGTTAAAGGTTACTCTTAGGTTTAACGGTTACACTTTGTTTTAGGGTTGAGGTTTACGGTTAGGGTTAAGATGAGTGGTTAGGGTTTGGTACAGGATTAGGGTTAAGTGTTAGGTTTAGGGTTGAAGATTAGGATTAGGGTTAGGATTAAAGGTTAGCGTGAGAGTTAACGCTTAGGGTTAAGGTTAAGAGTTAGGGTTTAGGGTTAGGGTTAGTTTTAGGGTTAGAGTTATGTGCTATGGTTTGTGTTAGAGGTTAGGGTTAGGTTTAATGGTCACGGTGAGGGTTACGTTTCGGGGTTAGCATTAGGGTTAGGGTTAAGGGATAGGATTAGGGTTAAGTGTTGGGAGTAGGGTGAGGGTTTAGTGTTAGGGTTATCATTAAGGATTAGGGGTAGGGTCAGGGTTAAATGCTTGGGTGCGGGTAATGGTTAGGGTCAGGGTTAAGGTTCACGGATAGGGTTAGTTTTAAGGGTTTCGGGTAGGTTTAGGGTTCAGGGTTAGAGTTAGCATTAGGGCTTAAGGTTAGGATTAGGCGGTAGGTTCGATTTAGGGTTAGATCTAGGCATTAGGGTAAGGGCTAGCGTTAGGGTTAAGAGATAGGGTTAGGTTTAATGCTTAGGATTAGGGTTAGGGTTTGGGTTAAAGTAAGTGTTAGGGGTTAGGTTTAAGGATCAATGGTTAGGGTTATTTTTAGCTGTAGTGTTAGGGTTAGGGATAAGGGATCCCATTAGCATTAAGGGTCTTCCTTACTGTAGGGTTAAGGGTTAGTCTTAGAGTTAAAGGTTAAGGTTAGGGTCAGTGTTAAGATTTAGGGTGAGGGTTAACGGTTAGGGTAAAGGTTAAGCGTTAGGGATAGGTATTAGTGATTAGAGTTTTTGGTTAGTGTTAGGGTTAGCGGTTAGGAGTTAGTGTTTTATGAAGGGGTATGGTTAGAATTAGGATTGGGGTTAGAGTTAGGGTGAGGTATAGGGGTTAGGTTTAGGGGTTAGATTTAGGGTAAAAGGATAGGATTAAGGTTACGGGTTGGGCTTAGGTTTAGGGTTAAAGTTTACTGCTAGGGTTAGGGATAGGGTTCAGGGTTAGCTTTAGGGGTTCTGGTTAGGGTTAGGTGTTAGGTTAGTGTCAGGGTTAGGTCTAGTCGTGAGGGTAAGGTTTAGGGTTAGCTTTAAGAGCTAGGGTTAGGTTTAATGGTTAGGATTAGGATTAGGGTTAAGGGTTAGGGTAAGGCTTAAGGGTTAGGGTGAAGGGTTAGGGTCAAGGTTAGGGTTTTTGTTAGGCATAGCGTTGGGGTTAGAAGTAAGGGTTACTGTCAGTGTTAGGGTTGTAGGTAGGGTTACGGTTAGGGTTAGCGGTTTAGAATTAGGGTTAGGGATTAGGTGTCACAGTGATGACTAGGAGATAGGGTTAGAATTATGGGATAGTGGTTGTTCTCAGGAAATGGGTTATGCATTAACGTTAGGATAAGAGGTTAAAGTTAGGCGCACGGGGAGGTTTACGTGTTAAGGGGAGAAATAGGAACAGGGTTGGGTGTTATGTTCAGGGTTAGGGTTATCTGTTAAAGGTATTGTTTATGCTTAGCGCACGGGCCCTGTCTGCATTAGGCGGGCGGGGGGAGTTTAGGGGGCTGGGATTGTACCCGGGAACCCACTCTATCATACTCTGGGTATGGGCCCGTGGGTTTCATGCAGGACACAGTGGTAGAGCCTCCTTTCACCCATGGCATGGGAGGATGGCAGGCTTTCTAAACTCTAAGAAAGCAAGAAGTGTGAGAATGAGATTTAGGGTTGGATTATGGTTAGGGTTAAGGATGAATTTTAGTGTTAGGGTGAGGGCTTAGGCTTAGGTATTAGGGTTAGGGTTAAAGGTTACTCTTAGGTTTTACGGTTACACTTTTGTTTAGGGTTGAGGTTTACGATTAGGGTTAACATGAGGGGTTAGGTTATGGTACAGGTTTAGGGTTAAGTGTTAGGTTTAGTGTTGAAGATTAGGATTAGGGTTAGGATTAAAGGTTAGCGTGAGAGTTAACGCTTAGGGTTAAGGTTAAGAGTTAGGATTTAGGGTTAGGGTTAGGGATAGGGTTAGTTTCAGTTAGTTTAATGCTATGGTTTGTGTTAGAGGTTAGGGTTAGGTTTAGTGGTCACGGTTAGGGTTACGTTTAGGGGTTAGCATTAGGGTTAGGGTTAAGGGATAGGATTAGGGATAAGTGTTGGGCTTAGGGTTAGGGTTTAGTGTTAGGGTTATCATTAAGGATTAGGGGTTAGGGTTAGGGTTAGGGTTAGGGGTTAGGGTTAGGGTTAGGGGTTAGGGTTAGGGTTAGGGTTAGGGTCAAGGTTCGGGTTAGGGGTTAGGGTTAGGGGTTAGGGTTAGGGTTAGGGTCAGGGTCTGGGTCAGGGGTTAGGGTTAGGGTTAGGGGTTAGGGTTAGGAGTTAGGGGTTAGGGTTAAGGTAAGGGTCAGGGTCAGGTGTTAGGGTTAGGTTTAGGGGTTAGAGTTACGGTTAGGGTTTAGGGGTTAGGGTTAGGGGTTAGGGTTAGGGTTAGGGGTTAGGGTTATGGTTAGGGTTAGGGCTCGGGCTAGGGATAGGCCTATGGTTAGGGTTAAGGGTTAGGTATAGGGCTAGGGCTAGGGCTAGGGGTTAGGTTTAGGGTTACTGGTTTGGGTTAGGGTTAGGGTTAGTGGTAGGGTTAGGGTTAGGAGTTAGGGTTAGGGGTTAGGGTTAGGGGCTAGGGTTAGGGGTTAGGGTTAGGGTTAAGGGTTAGGGTTAGGGTTAGGGGTTAGGGTTAGGGTTAGGGTTAGGGGTTAGGGTTAGGGTTAGGGTTGGGGTTAGGGTTAGGGGTTAGGGTTAGGGTTAGGTTTAAGTGTTAGGGTTAGGGGTTAGGGTTAGGGTTAGGGGTTAGTTTTAGGGGTTAGGGTTAGGGTTAGGATTAGGGTAGGTGTTGGGGTTAGGGTTAGGGTTTGGGTTAGGGTTAGGGTTAGGGTTAGGGGTTAGGGTTAGGGTTAGGGGTTAGGGTTAGGGTTAGGGGTTAGGGTTAGGGGTTAGGGTTAGGGGTTAAGGTTAGGGTAGGGGTTAGGGGTTGGGGTTAGGGGTTAGGGTTAGGGTTAGGGGTTAGGGTTAGGTTTAGGGGTTAGTGTTAGGGTAAGGGTAAGGGTAAGGGTTAGGGTAAGGGTAAGGGTTAGGGTTAGGGGTTAGGGTTAGGGTTAGTGTTCGGGTTGGGTTAGGGTTAGGGGTTAGGGTTAGGGTTAGGGGTTAGGGTTAGGGTTAGGGGTAAGGGTTAGGGTTGGGGTTGGGGTTCGGGTTAGGGGTTAGGGTTAGGGTTAGGGGTTAGGGTTAGGGTTAGGGGTTAGGGTTAGGCTTAGGGTTAGGGCTCGGGCTAGGGCTAGGCCTAGGGTTAGGGTTAGGGGTTAGGGTTAGGGCTAGGGCTAGGGCTAGGGGTTAGGGTTAGGGTTAGGAGTTAGGGGTTAGGGTTAG
>NW_027182916.1:197500-202500 GCF_041146395.1 Eulemur rufifrons | reverse complement strand
TAGGGGTCAGGTTTAAGGATCCAAGGTTAGGGTTACTTTTAGCTGTAGTGTTAGGGTTAGGGATAAGGGATCCCATTAGCATTAAGGGTCTTCCTTACTGTAGGGTTAAGGGTTAGGCTTAGAGTTAAAGGTTAAGGTTAGGGTCAGTGTTAAGATTTAGGGTGAGGGTTAACGGTTAGGGTAAAGGTTAAGCGTTAGGGTTAGGGATTAGTGATTAGGGTTTTTGGTTAGTGTTAGGGTTAGCGGTTAGGAGTTAGTGTTTTATGAAGGGGTATGGTTAGAATTAGGATTGGGGTTAGAGTTAGGGTGAGGTATAGGGGTTAGGTTTAGGGGTTAGTTTTAGGGTAAAAGTATTGGATTAGGGATACGTGTTGGGCTTAGGTTTAGGGTTAAAGTTTACTGCTAGGGTTAGGGATAGGGTTCAGGGTTAGCTTTAGGGGTTCTGGTTAGGGTTAGGTGTTAGGTTAGTGTCAGGGTTAGGTCTAGTCGTGAGGGTAAGGTTTAGGGTTAGCTTTAAGAGCTAGGGTTAGGTTTAATGGTTAGGATTAGGATTAGGGTTAAGGGTTAGCGTAAGGCTTAGGGGTTAGGGTGAAGGGTTACGGTCAAGGGTTAGGGTTTTTGTTAGGCATAGCGTTGGGGTTAGAAGTAAGGGTTACTGTCAGTGTTAGGGTTGTAGGTAGGGTTACGGTTAGGGTTAGCGGTTTAGAATTAGGGTTAGGGATTAGGTGTCACAGTGATGACTAGGAGATAGGGTTAGAATTATGGGATAGGGTTTGTTCTCAGGAAATGGGTTATGCATTAACGTTAGGATAAGAGGTTAAAGTTAGGCGCACGGTGAGGTTTACGTGTTAAGGGGAGAAATAGGAACAGGGTTGGGTGTTATGTTCAGGGTTAGGGTTATCTGTTAAAGGTATTGTTTATGCTTAGCGCACGGGCCCTGTCTGCATTAGGCGGGCGGGGGGAGTTTAGGGGGCTGGGATTGTACCCGGGAAGCCACTCTATCATACTCTGGGTATGGGCCCGTGGGTTTCATGCAGGACACAGTGGTAGAGCCTCCTTTCACGCATGGCATGGGAGGATTGCAGGCTTTCTAAACTCTAAGAAAGCAAGAAGTCTGAGAATTAGATTTAGGGTTAGGATTCTGGTTAGGGTTAAGGATGAAGTTTAGTGTTAGGGTGAGGGCTTAGGGTTAGGGATTAGGGTTAGGGTTAAAGGTTACTCTTAGGTTTAACGGTTACACTTTGGTTTAGGGTTGAGGTTTACGGTTAGGGTTAAGATGAGGGGTTAGGGTTTGGTACAGGGTTAGGGTTAAGTGTTAGGTTTAGGGTTGAAGATTAGGATTAGGGTTAGAATTAAAGGTTAGCATGAGAGTTAACGCTTAGGGTTAAGGTTAAGAGTTAGGGATTAGGGTTAGGGTTAGTGTTAGGGTTAGTTTTAGGGTTAGAGTTATGTGCTATGGTTTGTGTTAGAGGTTAGGGTTAGGTTTACTGGTCACGCTTAGGGTTACGTTTAGGGGGTAGCATTAGGGTTAGGGTTAGGGTTAAGGGATAGGATTAGGGTTAAGTGTTGGGCTTAGGGTTAGGGTTTAGTGTTAGGGTTATCATTAAGGATTAGGGGTAGGGTCAGGGTTAAATGCTTGGGTGCGGGTAATGGTTAGGGTCAGGGTTAAGGTTCACGGATAGGGTTAGTGTTAAGGGTTACGGGTAGGTTTAGGGTTCAGGGTTAGTGTTAGCATTAGGGCTTAAGGTTAGGATTAGGCGGTAGGTTAGATTTAGGGTTAGATCTAGGCGTTAGGGTAAGGGCTAGCGTTAGGGTTCAGAGATAGGGTTAGGTTTAATGCTTAGGATTAGGGTTAGGGTTTGGGGTTAAAGTAAGTGTTAGGGGTTAGGTTTAAGGATCCAAGGTTAGGGTTATTTTTAGCTGTAGTGTTAGGGTTAGGGATAAGGGATCCCATTAGCATTAAGGGTATTCCTTCCTGTAGGGTTAAGGGTTAGGCTTAGAGTTAAAGGTTAAGGTTAGGGTCAGGCTTAAGATTTAGGGTGAGGGTTAACGGTTAGGGTAAAGGTTAAGAGTTAGGGTTAGGGATTAGTGATTAGGGTTTTTGGTTAGTGTTAGGGTTAGCGGTTAGGAGTTAGTGTTTTATGAAGGGGTATGGTTAGAATTAGGATTGGGGTTAGAGTTAGGGTGAGGTATAGGGGTTAGGTTTAGGGGTTAGTTTTAGGGTAAAAGGATAGGATTAGGGTTACGGGTTGGGCTTAGGTTTAGGGTTAAAGTTTACTGCTACGGTTAGGGATAGGGTTCAGGCTTAGCTTTAGGTGTTCTGGTTAGGGTTAGGTGTTAGGTTAGTGTCAGGGTTAGGTCTAGTCGTGAGGGTAAGGTTTAGGGTTAGCTTTAAGAGCTAGGGTTAGGTTTCATGTTTAGGATTAGGATTAGGATTAAGGGTTAGGGTAAGGCTTAGGGGTTAGGGTAAAGGGTTAGTGTCAAGGGTTAGGGTTTTTGTTAGGCATAGCGTTGGGGTTAGAAGTAAGGGTTACTGTCAGTGTTAGGGTTGTAGGTAGGGTTACGGTTAGGGTTAGTGGTTCAGAATTAGGGTTAGGGATTAGGTGTCACAGTGATGACTAGGAGATAGGGTTAGAATTATGGGATAGGGGTTGTTCTCAGGAAATGGGTTATGCATTAACGTTAGGATAAGAGGTTAAAGTTAGGCGCACGGTGAGGTTTACGTGTTAAGGGGAGAAATAGGAACAGGGTTGGGTGTTATGTTCAGGGTTAGGGTTATCTGTTAAAGGTATTGTTTATGCTTAGCGCACGGGCCCTGTCTGCATTAGGCGGGCGGGGGGAGTTTAGGGGGCTGGGATTGTACCCGGGAAACCACTCTATCATACTCTGGGTATGCGCCCATGGGTTTCATGCAGGACACAGTGGTAGAGCCTCCTTTCATGCATGGCATGGGAGGATTGCAGGCTTTCTAAACTCAAAGAAAGCAAGAAGTCTGAGAATTAGATTTAGGGTTAGGATTCTGGTTAGGGTTAAGGATGAAGTTTAGTGTTAGGGTGAGGGCTTAGGGTTAGGGATTAGGGTTAGGGTTAAAGGTTACTCTTAGGTTTAACGGTTACATTTTGGTTTAGGGTTGAGGTTTACGGTTAGGGTTAAGATGAGGGGTTAGGGTTTGGTACAGGGTTAGGGTTAAGAGTTAGATTTAGGGTTGAAGATTACGATTAGGGTTAGGATTAAAGGTTAGCGTGAGAGTTAACGCTTAGGGTTAAGGTTAAGAGTTAGGGTTTAGGGTTAGGGTTAGGGTTAGGGTTAGTTTTAGGGTTAGAGTTATGTGCTATGGTTTGTGTTAGAGGTTAGGGTTAGCTTTACTGGTCACGGTTAGGGTTACGTTTAGGGGGTAGCATTAGGGTTAGGGTTAGGGTTATGGGATAGGATTAGGGATAAGTGTTGGGCTTAGGGTTAGGGTTTAGTGTTAGGGTTATCATTAAGGATTAGGGGTAGGGTCAGGATTAAATGCTTGGGTGCGGGTAATGGTTAGGGTCAGGGTTAAGGTTCACGGATAGGGTTAGTGTTAAGGATTACGGGCAGGTTTAGGGTTCAGGGTTAGAGTTAGCATTAGGGCTTAAGGTTAGGATTAGGCGGTAGGTTAGACTTAGGGTTAGATCTAGGCGTTAGGGTAAGGGCTAGCGTTAGGGTTAAGAGATAGGGTTAGGTTTAATGCTTAGGATTAGGGTTAGGGTTTGGGGTTAAAGTAAGTGTTAGGGGTTAGGTTTCAGGATCAAAGCTTAGGGTTATTTTTAGCTGTAGTGTTAGGGTTAGGGATAAGGGATCCCATTAGCATTAAGTGTCTTCCTTACTGTAGGGTTAAGGGTTAGGCTTAGAGTTAAAGGTTAAGGTTAGGGTCAGTGTTAAGATTTAGGGTGAGGGTTAACGGTTAGGGTAAAGGTTAAGCGTTATGGTTAGGGATTAGTAATTAGGGTTTTTGGTAAGTGTTAGGGTTAGCAGTTAGGAGTTAGTGTTTTATGAAGGGGTATGGTTAGAATTAGGATTGGGGTTAGAGTTAGGGTGAGGTATAGGGGTTAGGTTTAGGGGTTAGTTTTAGGGTAAAAGGATAGGATTAGGGTTACGGGTTGGGCTTAGGTTTAGGGTTAAATTTTACTGCTAGGGTTAGGGATAGGGTTCAGGGTTAGCTTTAGGGGTTCTGGTTAGGGTTAGGTGTTAGGTTAGTGACAGGGTTAGGTCTAGTCGTGAGGGTAAGGTTTAGGGTTAGCTTTAAGAGCTAGGGTTAGGTTTAATGGTTAGGATTAGGATTAGGGTTAAGGGTTAGGGTAAGGCTTAGGGGTTAGGGTGAAGGGTTAGGGTCAAGGGTTAGGGTTTTTGTTAGGCATAGCGTTGGGGTTAGAAGTAAGGGTTACTGTCAGTGTTAGGGTTGTAGGTAGGGTTACGGTTAGGGTTAGCGGTTTAGAATTAGGGTTAGGGATTAGGTGTCACAGTGATGACTAGGAGATAGGGTTAGAATTATGGGATAGGGGTTGTTCTCAGGAAATGGGTTATGCATTAACGTTAGGATAAGAGGTTAAAGTTAGGCGCACGGTGAGGTTTACGTGTTAAGGGGAGAAATAGGCACAGGGATGGGTGTTATGTTCAGGGTTAGGGTTATCTGTTAAAGGTATTGTTTATGCTTAGCACACGGGCCCTGTCTGCATTAGGCGGGCGGGGGGAGTTTAGCGGGCTGGGATTGTACCCGGGAAACCACTCTATCATACCCTGGGTATGGGCCCGTGGGTTTCATGCAGGACACAGTGGTAGAGCCTCCTTTCACGCATGGCATGGGAGGATTGCAGGCTTTCTAAACTCTAAGAAAGCAAGAAGCCTGAGATTTAGATTTAGGGTTAGGATTCTGGTTAGGGTTAAGGATGAAGTTTAGTGTTAGGGTGAGGGCTTAGGGTTAGGGATTAGGGTTAGGGTTAAAGGTTAGTCTTAGGTTTAACGGTTACACTTTG
>NW_027182916.1:142500-157500 GCF_041146395.1 Eulemur rufifrons | reverse complement strand
TTCACGGATAGGGTTAGTGTTAAGGGTACGGGTAGGTTTAGGGTTCAGGGTTAGATTTACCATTAGGGCTTAAGGTTAGGATTAGGCGGTAGGTTATATTTAGGGTTAGATCTAGGCGTTAGGGTAAGGGCTAGCGTTAGGGTTAAGAGATAGGATTAGGTTTAATGCTTAGGATTAGGGTTAGGGTTTGGGGTTAAAGTAAGTGTTAGGGGTTAGGTTTAAGGATCAAAGGTTAGGGTTATTTTGAGCTGTAGTGTTAGGGTTAGGGATAAGGGATCCCATTAGCATTAAGGGTCTTCCTTACTCTAGGGTTAAGGGTTAGGCTTAGAGTTAAAGGTTCAGGTTAGGGTCATTGTTAAGATTTAGGGTGAGGGTTAACGGTTAGGGTAAAGGTTAAGCGTAAGGGTTAGGGAATAGTGATTAGGGTTTTTTGTTAGTGTTAGGGTTAGCGGTTTGGAGTTAGTGTTTTATGAAGGGGTATGGTTAGAATTAGGATTGGGGTTAGAGTTAGGGTGAGGTATAGGGGTTAGGTTTAGGGGTTAGTTTTAGGGTAAAAGGATAGGATTAGGGTTACGGGTTGGGCTTAGGTTTAGGGTTAAAGTTTACTGCTAGGGTTAGGGATAGGTTTCAGGGTTAGCTTTAGGGGTTCTGGTTAGGGTTAGGTGTTAGGTTAGTGTCAGCGTTAGATCTAGTCATGAGGATAAGGTTTAGGGTTAGCTTTAAGAGCTAGGGTTAGGTTTAATGGTTAGGATTAGGATTAGGGTTAAGGGTTAGGGTAAGGCTTAGGGGTTAGCGTGAAGGTTTAGGGTTTTTGTTAGGCATAGCGTTGGGGTTAGAAGTAAGGGTTACTGTCAGTATCAGGGTTGTAGGTAGGGTTACGGTTAGGGTTAGCGGTTTAGAATTAGGGTTAGGGATTAGGTGTCACAGTGATGACTAGGAGATAGGGTTAGAATTATGGGATAGGGGTTGTTCTCAGGAAATGGGTTATGCATTAACGTTAGGATAAGAGGTTAAAGTTAGGCGCACGGTGAGGTTTACGTGTTAAGGGGAGAAATAGGAACAGGGTTGGGTGTTATGTTCAGGGTTAGGGTTATCTGTTAAAGGTATTGTTTATGCTTAGCGCACGGGCCCTGTCTGCATTGGGCGGGCGGGGGGAGTTTAGGGGGCTGGGATTGTACCCGGGAACCCACTCTATCATACTCTGGTTATGAGCCCGTGGGTTTCATGCAGGACGCAGAGGTAGAGCCTCCTTTCACGCATGGCATGGGAGGATTGCAGGCTTTCTAAACTCTAAGAAAGCAAGAAGTCTGAGAATTAGATTTAGGGTTAGGATTATGGTTAGGGTTAAGGATGAAGTTTAGTGTTAGGGTGAGGGCTTAGGGTTAGGGATTAGGGTTAGGGTTAAAGGTTACTCTTAGGTTTAATGGTTACACTTTGGTATAGGGTTGAAGTTTACCGTTAGGGTTAAGATGAGGGGTTAGGGTTTGGTACAGGGTTAGGGTTATGTGTTAGGTTTACGGTTGAAGATTAGGATTAGGGTTAGGATTAAAGGTTAGCGTGAGAGTTAACGCTTAGGGTTAAGGTTAAGAGTTAGGGTTTAGGGTTAGGGTTAGGGTTAGGGTTAGTTTTAGGGTTAGAGTTATGTGCTACGCTTTGTGTTAGAGGTTAGGGTTAGGTTTACTGGTCACGGTTAGGGTTACGTTTAGGGGGTAGCATTAGGGTTAGGGTTAGGGTTAAGGGATAGGATTAGGGATAAGTGTTGGGCTTAGGGTTAGGGTTTAGTGTTAGGGTTAGCATTAAGGATTAGGGTTAGGGTCAGGGTTAAATGCTTGGGTGCGGGTAATGGTTAGGGTCAGGGTTAAGGTTCACGGATAGGGTTAGTGTTAAGGGTTACGGGTAGGTTTAGGGTTCAGGGTTAGAGTTAGCATTAGGGCTTAAGGTTAGGATTAGGCGGTAGGTTAGACTTAGGGTTAGATCTAGGCGTTATGGTAAGGGCTAACGTTAGGGTTAAGAGATAGGGTTAGGTTTAATGCTTAGGATTAGGGTTAGGGTTTAGGGTTAAAGTAAGTGTTAGGGGTTAGGTTTCAGGATCCAAGGTTAGGGTTATTTTTAGCTGTAGTGTTAGGGTTAGGGATAAGGGATCCCATTAGCATTAAGGGTCTTCCTTACTGTACGATTAAGGGTTAGGCTTAGAGTTAAAGGTTAAGGTTAGGGTCAGTGTTGAGATTTAGAGTTAGGGTTAACGCTTAGGGTAAAGGTTAAGCGTTAGGGTTAGGGATTAGTGATTACGGTTTTTGGTTAGTGTTAGGGTTAGCGGTTAGGAGTTAGTGTTTTATGAAGGGGTATGGTTAGAATTAGGAATGGGGTTAGATATAGGGTGAGGTTTAGGTGTTAGGTTTAGTGGTTAGTTTTAGGGTAAAAGGATAGGATTAGGGTTACGGGTTGGGCTTAGGTTTAGGGTTAAAGTTTACTGCTAGGGTTAGGGATAGGGTTCAGGGTTAGCTTTAGGGGTTTTGGTTAGGGTTAGGTGTTAGGTTAGTGTCAGGGTTAGGTCTAGTCGTGAGGGTAAGGTTTAGGGTCAGCTTTAAGAGCTAGGGTTAGGTTTAATGGTTAGGATTACGATTAGGGTTAAGGGTTAGGGTAAGGCTTAGGGGTTAGGGTGACGGCTTAGGGTCAAGGGTTAGGGTTTTTGTTAGGCATAGCGTTGGGGTTAGAAGTAAGGGTTACTGTCAGTGTTAGGGTTGTAGATAGGGTTACGGTTAGGGTATCGGTTTAGAATTAGGGTTAGGGATTAGGTGTCACAGTGATGACTAGGAGATAGGGTTAGAATTATGGGATAGGGGTTGTTCTCAGGAAATGGGTTATGCATTAACATTAGGATAAGAGGTTAAAGTTAGGCGCACGGTGAGGTTTACGTGTTAAGGGGAGAAATAGGAACAGGGTTGGGTGTTATGTTCAGGGTTAGGGTTATCTGTTAAAGGTATTGTTTATGCTTAGCGCACGGGCCCTGTCTGCATTAGGCGGGCGGGGGGAGTTTAGGGGGCTGGGATTGTACCAGGGAACCCACTCTGTCATACTCTGGGTATGGGCCCGTGGGTTTCATGCAGGACACAGTGGTAGAGCCTCCTTTCACGCATGGCATGGGAGGATTGCAGGCTTTCTAAACTCTAAGAAAGCAAGAAGTCTGAGAATGAGATTTAGGGTTGGATTATGGTTAGGGTTAAGGATGAAGTTTAGTGTTAGGGTGAGGGCTTAGGGTTAGGGATTAGGGTTAGGGTTAAAGATTACTCTTAGGTTTAACGGTTACACTTTGGTTTAGGGTTGAGGTTTACGGTTAGGGTTAAGATGAGGGGTTAGGGTTTGGAACAGGGTTAGGGTTAAGTGTTAGGTTTAGGGTTGAAGATTAGGATTAGGGTTAGGATTAAAGGTTAGCGTGAGAATTAACGCTTAGGGTTAAGGTTAAGTGTTAGGGTTTAGGGTTAGGTTTAGGGTTAGGGTTCGTTTTAGGGTTAGAGTTATGTGCTATGGTTTGTGTTAGAGGTTAGGGTTAGGTTTACTGGTCACGGTGAGGGTTACGTTTAGGAGTTAGCATTAGGGTTAGGGTTAAGGGATAGGATTAGGTTTAAGTGTTGGCCTTAGGGTTAGGGTTTAGTGTTAGGGTTAGCATTAAGTATTAGGGTTAGGGTCAGGGTTAAATGCTTGGGTGCGGGTAATGGTTAGGGTCAGGGTTAAGGTTCACGGACAGGGTTATTGATAAGGGTTACGGGTAAGTTTAGGGTTCAGGGTTAGAGTTAGCATTAGGACTTAAGATTAGGATTAGGCGGTAGGTTAGATTTAGGGTTAGATCTAGGCGTTAGGGTAAGGGCTAGCGTTAGGGTTCAGAGATAGGGTTAGGTTTAATGCTTAGGATTAGGGTTAGGGTTTGGGGTTAAAGTAAGTGTTAGGGGTTAGGTTTAAGGATCCAAGGTTAGGGTTATTTTTAGCTGTAGTGTTAGGGTTAGGGATAACGGAACCCATTAGCATTAAGGGTCTTCCTTACTGTAGGCTTAAGGGTTAGGCTTAGAGTTAAAGGTTAAGGTTAGGGTCAGTGTTAAGATTTAGTGTGAGGGTTAACGGTTAGGGTAAAGGTTAAGTGTTAGGGTTAGGGATTAGTGATTAGGGTTTTTGGTTAGTGTTAGGTTAGCGGTTAGTGTTTTATGAAGGGGTATGGTTAGAATTAGGATTGGGGTTAGAGTTAGTGTGAGGTATAGGGGTTAGGTTTAGGGGTTAGTTTTAGGGTAAA
Source organism: Eulemur rufifrons (assembly GCF_041146395.1). Lineage (NCBI taxonomy): Eukaryota > Metazoa > Chordata > Mammalia > Primates > Lemuridae > Eulemur > Eulemur rufifrons. The sequence continues at coordinate 153,218 of NW_027182916.1, read as the reverse complement.
AGGATAGGATTAGGGTTACGGGTTGGGCTTAGGTTTAGGGTTAAAGTTTACTGCTAGGGTTAGGGATAGGGTTCAGGGTTAGCTTTAGGGGTTCTGGTGAGGGTTAAGTGTTAGGTTAGTGTCAGGGTTAGGTCTAGTCGTGAGGGTAAGGTTTAGGGTTAGCTTTAAGAGCTAGGGTTAGGTTTAATGGTTAGGATTAGGATTAGGGTTAAGGGTTAGGGTAAGTCTTAGGGGTTAGGGTAAAGGGTTAGGGTCAAGGGTTAGGGTTTTTGTTAGGCATAGCGTTGGGGTTAGAAGTAAGGGTTACTGTCAGTGTTAGGGTTGTAGGTAGGGTTACGGTTAGGGTTAGCGGTTTAGAATTAGGGTTAGGGATTAGGTGTCACAGTGATGACTAGGAGATAGGGTTAGAATTATGGGATAGGGGTTGTTCTCAGGAAATGGGTTATGCATTAACGTTAGGATAAGAGGTTAAAGTTAGGCGCACAGTGAAGTTTACGTGTTAAGGGGAGAAATAGGAACAGGGTTGGGTGTTATGTTCAGGGTTAGGGTTATCTGTTAAAGGTATTGTTTATGCTTAGCGCACGGGCCCTGTCTGCATTAGGCGGGCGGGGGGGAGTTTTGGGGGCTGGGATTTTACCCGGGAACCCACTCTATCATACTCTGGGTATGGGCCCGTGGGTTTCATGCAGGACACAGTGGTAGAGCCTCCTTTCACGCATGGCATGGGAGGATTGCAGGCTTTCTAAACTCTAAGAAATCAAGAAGTCTGAGAATTAGATTTAGGGTTAGGATTATGGTTAGGGTTAAGGATGAAGTTTAGTGTTAGGGTGAGGGCTTAGGGTTAGGGATTAGGGTTAGGGTTAAAGGTTACTCTTAGGTTTAACGGTTACACTTTGGTTTAGGGTTGAGGTTTACGGTTAGGGTTAAGATGAGGGGTTAGGGTTTGGTACAGGGTTAGGGTTAAGTGTAAGGTTTAGGGTTGAAGATTAGGATTAGGGTTAGGATTATAGGATAGCGTGAGAGTTAACGCTTAGGGTTAAGGTTAAGAGTTAGGGTTTATGGTTATGGTTAGGGTTAGGGTTAGTTTTAGGGTTAGAGTTATGTGCTATGATTTGTGTTAGAGGTTAGGGTTAGGTTTACTGGTGACGGATAGGGTTACGTTTAGGGGTTAGCATTAGGGTTAGGGTTAGGGTTAAGGGATAGGATTAGGGTTAAGTTTTGGGGTTAGGGTTAGGGTTTAGTGTTAGGGTTAGCATTAAGGATTAGGGTTAGGGTCAGGGTTAAATGCTTGGGTGCGGGTAATGTTTAGGGTCAGGGTTAAGGTTCACGGATAGGGTTAGTGTTAAGGGTTACGGGTAGGTTTAGGGTTCAGGGTTAGAGTTAACATTAGGGCTTAAGGTTAGGATTAGGCGGTAGGTTCGATTTAGGGTTAGATCTAGGCGTTCGGGTAAGGGCTAGCGTTAGGGTTAAGAGATAGGGTTAGGTTTAATGCTTAGGATGAGGGTTAGGGTTTGGGGTTAAAGTAAGTGTTAGAGGTTAGGTTTAAGGATGAAATGTTACTGTTATTTTTAGCTGTAGTGTTAGGGTTACGGAAAAGGGATGCCATTAGCATTAAGGGTCTTCCTTACTGTAGGGTTAAGGGTTAGGCTTAGAGTTAAAGGTTAAGGTTAGGGTCAGGGTTAAGATTTAGGGTGAGGGTTAACGGTTAGGGTAAAGGTTAAGCGTTAGGGTTAGGGATTAGTGATTAGGGTTTTTGGTTAGTGTTAGGGTTAGCGGTTAGGAGTTAGTGTTTTATGAAGGGGTATGGTTAGAATTAGGATTGGGGTTACAGTTAGGGTGAGGTATAGGGGTTAGGTTTAGGGGTTAGTTTTATGGTAAAAGGATAGGATTAGGGTTACGGGTTGGGCTTAGGTTTAGGGTTAAAGTTTACTGCTAGGGTTAGGGATAGGGTTCAGGCTTAGCTTTAGGGGTTCTGCTTAGGGTTAGGTGTTAGGTTAGTGTCAGGTTAGGTCTAGTCCTGAGGGCAAGGTTCAGGGTTATCTTTAAGAGCTAGGGTTAGGTTTAATGGTTAGGATTAGGATTAGGGTTAAGGGTTAGGGTAAGGCTTAGGGGTGAGGGTGAAGGGTTAGGGTCAAGGGTTAGGGTTATTGTTAGGCATAGCGTTGGGGTTAGAAGTAAGGGTTACTGTCAGTGTTAGGGTTGTAGGTAGGGTTACGGTTAGGGTTAGCGGTTTAGAATTAGGGTTAGGGATTAGGTGTCACAGTGATGACTAGGAGATAGGGTTATTATTATGGGATAGGGGTTGTTCTCAGGAAATGGGTTATGCATTAACGTTAGGATAAGAGGTTAAAGTTAGGCGCACGGTGAGGTTTACGTGTTAAGGGGAGAAATAGGAACAGGGTTGGGTGTTATGTTCAGGGTTAGGGTTATCTGTTAAAGGTATTGTTTATGCTTAGCGCACGGGCCCTGTCTGCATTAGGCGGGCGGGGGGAGTTTAGGGGGCTGGGATTGTACCCGGGAACCCACTCTATCATACTCTGGGTATGGGCCCGTGGGTTTCATGCAGGACACAGTGGTAGAGCCTCCTTTCACGCATGGCATGGGAGGATTGCAGGCTTTCTAAACTCTAAGAAAGCAAGAAGTCTGAGAATTAGATTTAGGATTAGGATTATGGTTAGGGTTAAGGATGAAGTTTAGTGTTAGGGTGAGGGCTTAGGGTTAGGGCTTAGGGTTAGGGTTAAAGGTTACTCTTAGCTTTAACGGTTACAGTTCGGTTTAGGGTTGAGGTTTACGGTTAGGGTTAAGATGAGGGGTTAGTGTTTGGTAGACGTTTAGGGTTAAGTGTTAGGTTTAGGGTTGAAGATTAGGATTAGGGTTAGGATTAAAGGTTAGCGTGAGAGTTAACGCTTAGGGTTAAGGTTAAGAGTTAGGGTTTACGGTTAGGCTTAGGGTTAGATTTAGGGTTAGAGTTATGTGCTATGGTTTTTGTTAGGGGTTAGGGTTAGGTTTACTGTTCACGGTTAGGGTTGGGTTTAGGGGTTAGCATTAGGGTTAGGGATTAGGTTTAGGGTAAGGGTCTAGAGTTAATGTTGGGCTTTAGGCTTGGGGCTTAGGTTCAGGGTCAGGGGTTAGCATTGGTGGTAGGGCTTAGCTTTAGCGGTCACTTTAAGGGCACAGGACCTGGTTAATCTATGGTGAGAGGGGTGCGGTCGGAGTCACCACGAAAGCACAACATCATTCCCTGGGCCTTGGGACAGGACCTCCATGCAGGACTCAGGCGGAGCCTCATCTCACACATGGCATGGCTGTATTGTAGGCTTGCTTCACTCTGGAAATGGAAGTAGTGTGAGAAATATGGTTGGGGTTGGGGTTAGGGTTTTTCGTGTTAGGGGTTAGGTTTTGAGTCAGGGTTAGGTGCTAGGGATTAGTGGTTAGGGTTAGAGTTAGTGTTAGGGGTAAAGTGTTAAGTCTGGGTTAGGGGGCCAGGGTAAGGTTTAGGGTTGGAGTTAGCGTTAGGGTTAGGTGTTAGGGTTAAGGGATAGGGTTAGGATTCAGGGTGAGGGTTAGAGGGTTAACAGTTGGGGTTAGGCTTAGGGGTTAGGGATAGTGTTAGGGTTAAGGGTTAGGAGCTTGGTTCAGGTTTAAGGTTAGCATTAGGGGTTGGGGTTAGTGTTAACTGTAGGTCAGTGTTGGGGTTAGATCTCTAGGCATTAGGGTAAAGGTTAGGGTTAGGGTTAAGAGTTAGGGTTCTGTTTAATGGTTAAGATTGGGAATAGGGTTAAGGGTTAGGGTTAAGGTTAGGGGCTATGACGAAGGATCAACGGTTAGGGTTACTTTTAGGCGTAGGGTTAGGGTAAGGGGTTAGGGTTAGTGTTAGTTTTGTTGGTCGGGTTAAGGTTAGGGTTGGCGTTTCAGAATTAGGGATTAGGTGTTACGGTTATAGCTAGGAGTTAGGGTTATAATGACGGTATAGGGCTTGTTCTCAGGGTGTCATGCATTAACGTTAAGATATGGGGTTAAAGTTAGGGTTATGGTGAGGTTTACCTGTTAAGGTGAGCAGTAGGATCAGGGTCAGGTGTTATGTTGTGGGTTAGGCATATGGGTGAGGCGTAGGGTTTATGCTTAGCACACGGGCCCTGTCTGCACTAGGCGGGCGGGGGAGTTTAGGGGGCTGGGATTGTACCCGGGAACCCACTGTATCATACTCTGGGTATGGGCCCGTGGGTTTCATGCAGGACACAGTGGTAGAGCCTCATTTCACGCATCGCATGGGAGGATTGCAGGCTTTCTAAACTCTAAGAAAGCAAGAAGTCTGAGAATTAGATTTAGGGTTAGGATTATGGTTAGGGTTAAGGATGAAGTTTAGTGTTAGGGTGAGGGCTTAAGGTTAGGGATTAGGGTTAGGGTTTAAGGTTACTCTTAGGTTTAACGGTTACAGTTCGGTTTAGGGTTGAGGTTTACAGTTAGGGTTAAGATGAGGGGTTAGAGTTTGGTAGACGTTTAGGGTTAAGTGTTAGGTTTAGGGTTGAAGATTAGGATTAGGGTTAGGATTAAAGGTTAGCGTGAGAGTTAACGCTTAGGGTTAAGGTTAAGAGTTAGGGTTTACGGTTAGGCTTAGGGTTAGATTTAGGGTTAGAGTTATGTGCTATGGTTTGTGTTAGGGGTTAGGGTTAGGTTTACTGTTCACGGTTAGGGTTGGGTTTAGGGGTTAGCATTAGGGTTAGGGATTAGGTTTAGGGTAAGGGTCTAGAGTTAATGTTGGGCTTTAGGCTCGGGGCTTAGGTTCAGGGTCAGGGGTTAGCGTTGGTGGTAGGGCTTAGCTTTAGCTGTCAGTTTAAGGGCACAGGACCTGGTTAATCTACGGTGAGAGGGGTGCGGTCGGAGTCACCACGAAAGCACAACATCATTCCCTGGGCCTTGGGACAGGACCTCCATGCAGGACTCAGGCGGAGCCTCATCTCACACATGGCATGGCTGTATTGTAGGCTTGCTTCACTCTGGGAATGGAAGTAGTGTGAGAATTAGGGTTGGGGTTGGGGTTAGGGTTTTTCGTGTTAGGGGTTAGGTTTCGAGTCAGGGTTAGGTGCTAGGGATTAGTGGTTAGGGTTAGAGTTAGTGTTAGGGGTAAGGTGTTAAGTCTGGGTTAGGGGGCCAGGGTAAGGTTTAGGGTTGGAGTTAGCGTTAGGGTTAGGGGTTAGGGTTAAGGGATAGGGTTAGGATTCAGGGTGTGGGGTAGAGGGTTAGCAGTTGGGGTTAGGCCTAGGGGTTAGGGATATTGTTAGGGTTGAGGGTTAGGAGCTTGGTTCAGGTTTAAGGTTAGCATTAGGGGTTGGGGTTAGTGTTAACTGTAGGTAAGTGTTGGGGTTAGATCTCTAGGCATTAGGGTAAAGGTTAGGGTTAGGGTTAAGGGTTAGGGTTCTGTTTAATGGTTAGGATTGGAAATAGGGTTAAGGGTTAGGGTTAAGGTTAGGGGTTATGACTAAGGATCAACGGTTAGGGTTACTTTTAGGCGTAGGGTTAGGGTAAGGGGTTAGGGTTAGTGTTAGTGTTGTTGGTCGGGTTAAGGTTAGGGTTGGCGTTTCAGAATTAGGGATTAGGTGTTACGGTTATAGCTAGGAGTTAGGGTTATAATGACGGTATAGGGCTTGTTCTCAGGGTGTCATGCATTAACGTTAAGATATGGGGTTAAAGTTAGGGTTATGGTGAGGTTTACCTGTTAAGGTGAGCAGTAGGATCAGGGTTAGGTGTTATGTTGTGGGTTAGGCTTATGGGTGAGGGGTAGGGTTTATGCTTAGGTCACGGGCCCTGTATGCCCTAGGAGGCAAAGTTAGGTGTCTGGGATGGTCGCTGGGAACCCACTCTACCACACGCAGTGTATGGGCCTCTGGGTTTCATGCAGGACACTGTGGCAGAGCCTCCTTTCACGCATGGCGTGGGAGGATTGCAGGCTTTCTAAACTCTAAGAAAGCAAGAAGTCTGAGGATTAGATTTAGGGTTAGGGTTAGGGTTAGAGTTAAGGGATAGGATTAGGGTTAAGTGTTGGGCTTAGGGTTAGGGTTTAGAGTTAGGGTTATCATTAAGGATTAGGGGTAGGGTCAGGGTTAAATGCTTGGGTGCGGGTAATGGTTAGGGTCAGGGTTAAGGTTTACGGATAGGGTTCGTGTTAAGGGTTACGGGGTAGGTTTAGGGTTCAGGGTTAGCGTTAGCATTATTGCTTAAGGTTAGGATTAGGCGGGAGGTTAGATTTAGGGTTAGATCTAGGCGTTAGGGTAAGGGCTAGGGTTAGGGTTAAGAGATAGGGTTAGGTTTAATGCTTAGGATTAGGGTTAGGGCTTGGGGTTAAAGTAAGTGTTAGAGGTTAGGTTTAAGGATCAAAGGTTAGGGTTATTTTTAGTTGTAGTGTTAGGGTTAGGGATAAGGGATACCATTAGCATTAAGGGTCTTCCTTACTGTAGGGTTAGGGGTTAGGCTTAGAGTTAAAGGTTAAGGTTAGGGTCAGTGTTAAGAATTAGGGTGAGGGTTAACGGTTAGGGTAAAGGTTAAGCGTTAGAGTTAAGGATTAGCGATTAGGGTTTTTGGTTAGTGTTAGGGTTAGAGGTTAGGAGTTCGTGTTTTATGAAGGGGTATGGTTAGATTTAGGATTCGGGTTAGAGTTATGGTTAGGTATGGGGGTTAGGTTTAGGGGTTAGTTTTAGGGTAAAAGGATAGGATTAGGGTTATGGGTTGGGCTTAGGTTTAGGGTTAAAGTTTACTGCTAGGGTTAGGGATAGGGTTCAGGGTTAGCTTTAGGGGTTCTGGTTAGGGTTAGGTGTTACGTTAGTGTCAGGGTTAGATCTAGTCGTGAGGGTAAGGTTTAGGGTTAGCTTTAAGAGCTAGGGTTAGGTTTAATGGTTAGGATTAGGATTAGGGTTAAGGGTTAGCGTAAGGCTTAGGGGTTTGGGTGAAGGGTTAGGGTTTTTGTTAGGCATAGCGTTGGGGTTAGAAGTAAGAGTTACTGTCAGTGTTAGGGTTGTAGGTAGGGTTCCGGTTAGGGTTAGCGGTTTAGAATTAGGGTTAGGGATTAGGTGTTCCAGTGATGACTGGGAGATAGGGTTAGAATTATGGGATAGGGGTTGTTCTCAAGGAATGGGTTATGCATTAACGTTAGGATAAGAGGTTAAAGTTAGGCTCACGGTGAGGTTTACGTGTTAAGGGGAGAAATAGGAACAGGGTTGGGTGTTATGTTCAGGGTTAGGGTTATCTGTTAAAGGTATTGTTTATGCTTAGCGCACGGGCCCTGTCTGCATTAGGCGGGCGGGGGGAGTTTAGGGGGCTGGGATTGTACCCGGGAACCCACTCTATCATACTCTGGGTATGGGCCCGTGGGTTTCATGCAGGACACAGTGGTAGAGCCTCCTTTCACGCATGGCATGGGAGGATTGCAGGCTTTCTAAACTCTAAGGAAGCAAGAAGTCTGAGAATTAGATTTAGGGTTAGGATTATGGTTAGGGTTAAGGATGAAGTTTAGTGTTAGGGTGAGGGCTTAAGGTTAAGGATTAGGGTCAGGGTTAAAGGTTACTCTTAGGTTTAACGGTTACAGTTCGGTTTAGGGTTGAGGTTTACGGTTAGGGTTAAGATGAGGGGTTAGGGTTTGGTAGACGTTTAGGGTTAAGTGTTAGGTTTAGGGTTGAAGATTAGGATTAGGGTTAGGATTAAAGGTTAGCGTGAGAGTTAACGGTTAGGGTTAAGGTTAAGAGTTAGGGTTTAGGGTTAGGGTTAGGGATAGGGTTAGTTTTAGTTAGTTTAGTGCTATGGTTTGTGTTCGAGGTTAGGGTTAGGTTTACTGGTCACGGTGAGGGTTACATTTAGGGGTTAGCATTAGGGTTAGAGTTAAAGGATAGGATTAGGGATAAGTGTTGGGCTTAGGGTTAGGGTTTAGTGTTAGGGTTATCATTAAGGATTAGGGGTAGGGTCAGGGTTAAATGCTTTGGTGCGGGTAATGGTTAGGGTCAGGGTTAAGGTTGACGGATAGGGTTAGTGTTAAGGGTTACGGGTAGGTTTAGGGTTCAGGGTTAGAGTTAGCATTAGGGCTTAAGGTTAGGATTAGGCGGTAGGTTAGATTTAGGGTTAGATCTAGGCGTTAGGGTAAGGGCTAGCGTTAGGGTTAAGAGATAGGTTTAGGTTTAATGCTTAGGATTAGGGTTAGGGTTTGGGGTTAAAGTAAGTGTTAGGGGTTAGGTTTAAGGATCAAAGGTTAGGGTTATTTTTAGCTGTAGTGTTAGGGTTAGGGATAAGGGATCCCATTAGCATTAAGGGTCTTCCTTACTGTAGGGTTAAGGGTTAGGCTTAGAGTTAAAGGTTAAGGTTAGGGTCAGTGTTAAGATTTAGGGTGAAGGTTAACGGTTAGGGTAAAGGTTAAGTGTTAGGGTTAGGGATTAGTGATTAGGGTTTTTGGTTAGTGTTAGGGTTAGCGGTTAGGAGTTAGTGTTTTATGAAGGGGTATGGTTAGAATTAGGATTGGGGTTAGAGTTAGGGTGAGGTATAGGGGTTAGGATTAGGGTAAAAGGATAGGATTAGGGTTACGGGTTGGGCTTAGGTTTAGGGTTAAAGTTTACTGCTAGGGTTAGGGATAGGGTTCAGGGTTAGCTTTAGGGGTCTGGTTAGGGTCAGGTGTTAGGTTAGTGTCAGGGTTAGGTCTAGTCGTGAGGGTAAGGTTTAGGGTTAGCTTTAAGAGCTAGGGTTAGTTTTAATGGTTAGGATTAGGATTAGGGTTAAGGGTTAGGGTAAGGCTTAGGGGTTAGTGTGAAAGGTTAGGGTCAAGGGTTAGGGTTTTTGTTAGGCATAGCGTTGGGGTTAGAAGTAAGGGTTACTGTCAGTGTTAGGGTTGTAGGTAGGGTTACGGTTAGGGTTAGCGGTTTAGAATTAGGGTTAGGGATTAGGTGTCACAATGATGACTAGGAGATAGGGTTAGAATTATGGGATAGGGGTTGTTCTCAGGAAATGGGTTATGCATTAACGTTAGGATAAGAGGTTAAAGTTAGGCGCACGGTGAGGTTTACGTGTTAAGGGGAGAAATAGGAACAGGGTTGGGTGTTATGTTCAGGGTTAGGGTTATCTGTTAAAGGTATTGTTTATGCTTAGTGCACGGGCCCTGTCTGCATTGGGCGGGCGGGGGGAGTTTAGGGGGCTGGGATTGTACCCGGGAACCCACTCTATCATACTCTGGGTATTGGTCCGTGGGTTTCATACAGGACCCAGTGGTAGAGCCTCCTTTCAGGCATGGCATGGGAGGATTGCACGCTTTCTAAACTCTAAGAAAGCAAGAAGTCTGAGAATTAGATTTAGGGTTAGGATTATGGTTAGGGTTAAGGATGAAGTTTAGTGTTAAGGTGAGGGCTTAGGGTTAGGGCTTAGGGTTAGGGTTAAAGGTTACCCTTAGGTTTAACGGTTACACTTTGGTTTAGGGTTGAGGTTTACGGTTAGGGTCAAGATGAGGGGTTAGAGTTTGGTACAGGGTTAGGGTTATGTGTTAGGTTTAGGGTTGAAGATTAGGATTAGGGTTAGGATTAAAGGTTAGCGTGAGAGTTAACGCTTAGGGTTAAGGTTAAGAGTTAGGGTTTAGGGTTAGGGTTAGGGTTAGTTTTAGAGTTAGAGTTATGTGCTATGGTTTGTGTTAGAGGTTAGGGTTAGGTTTACTGGTCACGGATAGGGTTAGGTTTAGGGGGTAGCATTAGGGTTAGGCTTATGGTTAGGGTTAAGGGATAGGATTAGGGATAAGTGTTGGGCGTAGGGTTAGGGTTTAGTGTTAGGGTTATCATTAAGGATTAGGGGAAGGGTCAGGGTTAAATGCTTGGGTGCTGGTAATGGTTAGGGTCAGGGTTAAGGTTCACGGATAGGGTTAGTGTTAAGGGTTACGGGTAGGTTTAGGGTTCAGGGTTAGAGTTAGCATTAGGGATTAAGGTTAGGATTAGGCGGTAGGTTAGATTTAGGGTTAGATCTAGGCGTTAGGGTAAGGGCTAGCGTTAGGGTTAAGAGATAGGGTTAGGTTTAATGCTTAGGATTAGGGTTAGGGTTTGGGGTTAAAGTAAGTGTTAGGGGTTAGGTTTCAGGATCAAAGCTTAGGGTTATTTTTAGCTGTAGTGTTAGGGTTAGGGATAAGGGATCCCATTAGCATTAAGGGTCTTCCTTACTGTAGGGTTAAGGGTTAGGCTTAGAGTTAAAGGTTAAGGTTAGGGTCAGTGTTAAGATTTAGGGTGAGGGTTAACGGTTAGGGTAAAGGTTAAGCGTTAGGGTTAGGGATTAGTGATTAGGGATTTTGGATAGTGTTAGGGTTAGCGGTTATGAGTTAGTGTTTTATGAAGGGGTACGGTTAGAATTAGGATTGGGGTTAGAGTTAGGGTGAGGTATAGGGGTTAGGTTTAGGGGTTAGTTTTAGGGTAAAAGGATAGGATTAGGGTTACGGGTTGGGCTTAGGTTTAGGGTTAAAGTTTACTGCTAGGGTTAGGGATAGGGTTCAGGGTTAGCTTTAGGGGTTCTGGTTAGGGTTAGGTGTTAGGTTAGTGTCAGGGTTAGGTCTAGTCGTGAGGGTAAGGTTTAGGGTTAGCTTTAAGAGCTAGGGTTAGGTTTAATGGTTAGGATTAGGATTAGGGTTAAGGGTTAGGGTAAGGCTTAGGGATTAGGGTGAAGGGATAGGGTCAAGGGTTAGGGTTTTTGTTAAGGTCAGGGTCAGGGTCAGGGGT
>NW_027182916.1:132500-137500 GCF_041146395.1 Eulemur rufifrons | reverse complement strand
GGGTTAGAAGTAAGGGTTACTGTCAGTGTTAGGGTTGTAGGTAGGGTTACGGTTAGGGTTAGCGGTTTAGAATTAGGGTTAGGGATTAGGTGTCACAGTGATGACTAGGAGATAGGGTTATTATTATGGGATAGGGGTTGTTCTCAGGAAATGGGTTATGCATTAACGTTAGGATAAGAGGTTAAAGTTAGGCGCACGGTGAGGTTTACGTGTTAAGGGGAGAAATAGGAACAGGGTTGGGTGTTATGTTCAGGGTTAGGGTTATCTGTTAAAGGTATTGTTTATGCTTAGCGCACGGGCCCTGTCTGCATTAGGCGGGCGGGGGGAGTTTAGGGGGCTGGGATTGTACCCGGGAACCCACTCTATCATACTCTGGGTATGGGCCCGTGGGTTTCATGCAGGACACAGTGGAGGAGCCTCCTTTCACACATGGCATGGGAGGATTGCAGGCTTTCTAAACTCTAAGAAAGCAAGAAGTCTGAGAATTAGATTTAGGGTTATGATTATGGTTAGGGTTAAGGATGAAGTTTAGTGTTAGGGTGAGGGCTTAGGGTTAGGGCTTAGGGTTAGGGTTAAAGGTTACTCTTAGCTTTAACGGTTACAGTTCGGTTTAGGGTTGAGGTTTACGGTTAGGGTTAAGATGAGGGGTTAGTGTTTGGTAGACGTTTAGGGTTAAGTGTTAGGTTTAGGGTTGAAGATTAGGATTAGGGTTAGGATTAAAGGTTAGCGTGAGAGTTAACGCTTAGGGTTAAGGTTAAGAGTTAGGGTTTACGGTTAGGCTTAGGGTTAGATTTAGGGTTAGAGTTATGTGCTATGGTTTTTGTTAGGGGTTAGGGTTAGGTTTACTGTTCACGGTTAGGGTTGGGTTTAGGGGTTAGCATTAGGGTTAGGGATTAGGTTTAGGGTAAGGGTCTAGAGTTAATGTTGGGCTTTAGGCTTGGGGCTTAGGTTCAGGGTCAGGGGTTAGCATTGGTGGTAGGGCTTAGCTTTAGCGGTCACTTTAAGGGCACAGGACCTGGTTAATCTATGGTGAGAGGGGTGCGGTCGGAGTCACCACGAAAGCACAACATCATTCCCTGGGCCTTGGGACAGGACCTCCATGCAGGACTCAGGCGGAGCCTCATCTCACACATGGCATGGCTGTATTGTAGGCTTGCTTCACTCTGGAAATGGAAGTAGTGTGAGAAATATGGTTGGGGTTGGGGTTAGGGTTTTTCGTGTTAGGGGTTAGGTTTTGAGTCAGGGTTAGGTGCTAGGGATTAGTGGTTAGGGTTAGAGTTAGTGTTAGGGGTAAAGTGTTAAGTCTGGGTTAGGGGGCCAGGGTAAGGTTTAGGGTTGGAGTTAGCGTTAGGGTTAGGTGTTAGGGTTAAGGGATAGGGTTAGGATTCAGGGTGAGGGTTAGAGGGTTAACAGTTGGGGTTAGGCTTAGGGGTTAGGGATAGTGTTAGGGTTAAGGGTTAGGAGCTTGGTTCAGGTTTAAGGTTAGCATTAGGGGTTGGGGTTAGTGTTAACTGTAGGTCAGTGTTGGGGTTAGATCTCTAGGCATTAGGGTAAAGGTTAGGGTTAGGGTTAAGAGTTAGGGTTCTGTTTAATGGTTAAGATTGGGAATAGGGTTAAGGGTTAGGGTTAAGGTTAGGGGCTATGACGAAGGATCAACGGTTAGGGTTACTTTTAGGCGTAGGGTTAGGGTAAGGGGTTAGGGTTAGTGTTAGTTTTGTTGGTCGGGTTAAGGTTAGGGTTGGCGTTTCAGAATTAGGGATTAGGTGTTACGGTTATAGCTAGGAGTTAGGGTTATAATGACGGTATAGGGCTTGTTCTCAGGGTGTCATGCATTAACGTTAAGATATGGGGTTAAAGTTAGGGTTATGGTGAGGTTTACCTGTTAAGGTGAGCAGTAGGATCAGGGTCAGGTGTTATGTTGTGGGTTAGGCATATGGGTGAGGCGTAGGGTTTATGCTTAGCACACGGGCCCTGTCTGCACTAGGCGGGCGGGGGAGTTTAGGGGGCTGGGATTGTACCCGGGAACCCACTGTATCATACTCTGGGTATGGGCCCGTGGGTTTCATGCAGGACACAGTGGTAGAGCCTCATTTCACGCATCGCATGGGAGGATTGCAGGCTTTCTAAACTCTAAGAAAGCAAGAAGTCTGAGAATTAGATTTAGGGTTAGGATTATGGTTAGGGTTAAGGATGAAGTTTAGTGTTAGGGTGAGGGCTTAAGGTTAGGGATTAGGGTTAGGGTTTAAGGTTACTCTTAGGTTTAACGGTTACAGTTCGGTTTAGGGTTGAGGTTTACGGTTAGGGTTAAGATGAGGGGTTAGAGTTTGGTAGACGTTTAGGGTTAAGTGTTAGGTTTAGGGTTGAAGATTAGGATTAGGGTTAGGATTAAAGGTTAGCGTGAGAGTTAACGCTTAGGGTTAAGGTTAAGAGTTAGGGTTTACGGTTAGGCTTAGGGTTAGATTTAGGGTTAGAGTTATGTGCTATGGTTTGTGTTAGGGGTTAGGGTTAGGTTTACTGTTCACGGTTAGGGTTGGGTTTAGGGGTTAGCATTAGGGTTAGGGATTAGGTTTAGGGTAAGGGTCTAGAGTTAATGTTGGGCTTTAGGCTCGGGGCTTAGGTTCAGGGTCAGGGGTTAGCGTTGGTGGTAGGGCTTAGCTTTAGCTGTCAGTTTAAGGGCACAGGACCTGGTTAATCTACGGTGAGAGGGGTGCGGTCGGAGTCACCACGAAAGCACAACATCATTCCCTGGGCCTTGGGACAGGACCTCCATGCAGGACTCAGGCGGAGCCTCATCTCACACATGGCATGGCTGTATTGTAGGCTTGCTTCACTCTGGGAATGGAAGTAGTGTGAGAATTAGGGTTGGGGTTGGGGTTAGGGTTTTTCGTGTTAGGGGTTAGGTTTCGAGTCAGGGTTAGGTGCTAGGGATTAGTGGTTAGGGTTAGAGTTAGTGTTAGGGGTAAGGTGTTAAGTCTGGGTTAGGGGGCCAGGGTAAGGTTTAGGGTTGGAGTTAGCATTAGGGTTAGGGGTTAGGGTTAAGGGATAGGGTTAGGATTCAGGGTGTGGGGTAGAGGGTTAGCAGTTGGGGTTAGGCCTAGGGGTTAGGGATATTGTTAGGGTTGAGGGTTAGGAGCTTGGTTCAGGTTTAAGGTTAGCATTAGGGGTTGGGGTTAGTGTTAACTGTAGGTAAGTGTTGGGGTTAGATCTCTAGGCATTAGGGTAAAGGTTAGGGTTAGGGTTAAGGGTTAGGGTTCTGTTTAATGGTTAGGATTGGAAATAGGGTTAAGGGTTAGGGTTAAGGTTAGGGGTTATGACTAAGGATCAACGGTTAGGGTTACTTTTAGGCGTAGGGTTAGGGTAAGGGGTTAGGGTTAGTGTTAGTGTTGTTGGTCGGGTTAAGGTTAGGGTTGGCGTTTCAGAATTAGGGATTAGGTGTTACGGTTATAGCTAGGAGTTAGGGTTATAATGACGGTATAGGGCTTGTTCTCAGGGTGTCATGCATTAACGTTAAGATATGGGGTTAAAGTTAGGGTTATGGTGAGGTTTACCTGTTAAGGTGAGCAGTAGGATCAGGGTTAGGTGTTATGTTGTGGGTTAGGCTTATGGGTGAGGGGTAGGGTTTATGCTTAGGTCACGGGCCCTGTATGCCCTAGGAGGCAAAGTTAGGTGTCTGGGATGGTCGCTGGGAACCCACTCTACCACACGCAGTGTATGGGCCTCTGGGTTTCATGCAGGACACTGTGGCAGAGCCTCCTTTCACGCATGGCGTGGGAGGATTGCAGGCTTTCTAAACTCTAAGAAAGCAAGAAGTCTGAGGATTAGATTTAGGGTTAGGGTTAGGGTTAGAGTTAAGGGATAGGATTAGGGTTAAGTGTTGGGCTTAGGGTTAGGGTTTAGAGTTAGGGTTATCATTAAGGATTAGGGGTAGGGTCAGGGTTAAATGCTTGGGTGCGGGTAATGGTTAGGGTCAGGGTTAAGGTTTACGGATAGGGTTCGTGTTAAGGGTTACGGGGTAGGTTTAGGGTTCAGGGTTAGCGTTAGCATTATTGCTTAAGGTTAGGATTAGGCGGGAGGTTAGATTTAGGGTTAGATCTAGGCGTTAGGGTAAGGGCTAGGGTTAGGGTTAAGAGATAGGTTTAGGTTTAATGCTTAGGATTAGGGTTAGGGCTTGGGGTTAAAGTAAGTGTTAGAGGTTAGGTTTAAGGATCAAAGGTTAGGGTTATTTCTAGCTGTAGTGTTAGGGTTAGGGATAAGGGATACCATTAGCATTAAGGGTCTTCCTTACTGTAGGGTTAGGGGTTAGGCTTAGAGTTAAAGGTTCAGGTTAGGGTCAGTGTTAAGAATTAGGGTGAGGGTTAACGGTTAGGGTAAAGGTTAAGCGTTAGAGTTAAGGATTAGCGATTAGGGTTTTTGGTTAGTGTTAGGGTTAGAGGTTAGGAGTTCGTGTTTTATGAAGGGGTATGGTTAGATTTAGGATTCGGGTTAGAGTTAGGGTTAGGTATGGGGGTTAGGTTTAGGGGTTAGTTTTAGGGTAAAAGGATAGGATTAGGGTTATGGGTTGGGCTTAGGTTTAGGGTTAAACTTTACTGCTAGGGTTAGGGATAGGGTTCAGGGTTAGCTTTAGGGGTTCTGGTTAGGGTTAGGTGTTACGTTAGTGTCAGGGTTAGGTCTAGTCGTGAGGGTAAGGTTTAGGGTTAGCTTTAAGAGCTAGGGTTAGGTTTAATGGTTAGGATTAGGATTAGGGTTAAGGGTTAGCGTAAGGCTTAGGGGTTTGGGTGAAGGGTTAGGGTTTTTGTTAGGCATAGCGTTGGGGTTAGAAGTAAGAGTTACTGTCAGTGTTAGGGTTGTAGGTAGGGTTCCGGTTAGGGTTAGCGGTTTAGAATTAGGGTTAGGGATTAGGTGTTCCAGTGGTGACTGGGAGATAGGGTTAGAATTATGGGATAGGGGTTGTTCTCAAGGAATGGGTTATGCATTAACGTTAGGATAAGAGGTTAAAGTTA